>NW_026613959.1:1247500-1506222 GCF_026250575.1 Diorhabda carinulata
ACTTCAAATTAGGAAGATAGACTTAGAAAATTTTCACTCAACACAAAGTGACAATCGACCTCAATGGGCTTCAATGGATATTAATCGACGATATCTGACAAAGTTAGATGCAAACTCACTCAAATATATTAGAAATGTTGAAATTCGACTTTAAATTAGGAAGATAGACTTAGAAAATTTTCACTCAACACAAAGTGACAATCGACCTCAATTGGCTTCAATGTATTTTAATCGACGATATCTGACAAAGTTAGATGCAAACTCTCTCAAATATATGAGAAATGTTGAAATCCGACTTCAAATTAGGAAAATAGACTCAGAAAATTTTCACTCAACACAAAGTGACAATCGACCTCAATGGGCTTCAATCAATGTTAATCGACGATATATGACAAAGTTAGATGCAAACTCACTCAAATATATAAGAATTGATGAGATTCGACTTCAAATTTGGAAGATAGACTTTGAAAATTTTCAATCCACACAAAGTGACAATCGAACTCAATGGTCTTCAATGGGAGTAAATCTACGATTTCTGACAAAGTTAGTTGCAAACTCACTCAAATATATGAAAAATGTTGAGATTCGAATTCAAATTAGGAAGATAGACTTTGAAAATTTTCAATCCACACAAAGTGACAATCGACCTCAATGGGCTTCAATGGAAGTGAATCTACGATTTCTGACAAAGTTAGTTGCAAACCTACTCAAATATATAAGAAATGTTGAAATTCGACTTCAATTTAGGAAGAGAGACTTTGAAAATTTTCAATCCACACAAAGTGACAATCGACCTCAATGGGCTTCAATGGATGTTAACCGACGATATCTGACAAAGTTAGATGCAAACTCACTCAAATATATCAGAAATGTTGAAATTCGACTTCAAATTAGGAAGATACACTTAGAAAATTTTCACTCAACACAAAGTGACAATCGACCTCAATGGGCTTCAATCAATGTTAATCGACGATATCTGACAAAGTTAGATGCAAACTCACTCAAATATATGAAAAATGTTGAGATTCGACTTCAAATTAGGAAGATAGACTTTGAAAATTTTCACTCAACACAAAGTGACAATCGACCTCAATGGGCTTCAATCAATGTTAATCGACGATATATGACAAAGTTAGATGCAAACTCCCTCAAATATATGAGAAATGTTGAAATTCGACTTCAAATTAGGAAGATAGACTTAGAAAATTTTCACTCAACACAAAGTGACAATCGACCTCAATGGGCTTCAATGGATATTAATCGACGATATCTGACAAAGTTAGATGCAAACTCACTCAAATATATTAGAAATGTTGAAATTCGACTTTAAATTAGGAAGATAGACTTAGAAAATTTTCACTCAACACAAAGTGACAATCGACCTCAATTGGCTTCAATGTATTTTAATCGACGATATCTGACAAAGTTAGATGCAAACTCTCTCAAATATATGAGAAATGTTGAAATCCGACTTCAAATTAGGAAAATAGACTCAGAAAATTTTCACTCAACACAAAGTGACAATCGACCTCAATGGGCTTCAATCAATGTTAATCGACGATATATGACAAAGTTAGATGCAAACTCACTCAAATATATAAGAATTGATGAGATTCGACTTCAAATTTGGAAGATAGACTTTGAAAATTTTCAATCCACACAAAGTGACAATCGAACTCAATGGTCTTCAATGGGAGTAAATCTACGATTTCTGACAAAGTTAGTTGCAAACTCACTCAAATATATGAGAAATATTGAAATTCGACTTCAAATTAGGAAGATAGACTTTGAAAATTTTCAATCCACACAAAGTGACAATCGACCTCAATGGGCTTCAATGGAAGTGAATCTACGATTTCTGACAAAGTTAGTTGCAAACCTACTCAAATATATAAGAAATGTTGAAATTCGACTTCAAATTAGGAAGAGAGACTTTGAAAATTTTCAATCCACACAAAGTGACAATCGACCTCAATGGGCTTCAATGGATGTTAACCGACGATATCTGACAAAGTTAGATGCAAACTCACTCAAATATATCAGAAATGTTGAAATTCGACTTCAAATTAGGAAGATACACTTAGAAAATTTTCACTCAACACAAAGTGACAATCGACCTCAATGGGCTTCAATCAATGTTAATCGACGATATCTGACAAAGTTAGATGCAAACTCACTCAAATATATGAAAAATGTTGAGATTCGACTTCAAATTAGGAAGATAGACTTTGAAAATTTTCAATCAACACAAAGTGACAATCGACCTCAATGGGCTTCAATTGAAGTAAATCGACGATATCTGACAAAGTTAGATGCAAACTCACTCAAATATATCAGAAATATTGAAATTCGACTTCAAATTAGGAAGATAGACTTAGAAAATTTTCACTCAACACAAAGTGACAATCGACCTCAATGGGCTTCAATCAATGTTAATCGACGATATATGACAAAGTTAGATGCAAACTCCCTCAAATATATGAGAAATGTTGAAATCCGACTTCAAATTAGGAAAATAGACTTAGAAAGTTTTCACTCAACACAAAGTGACAATCGACCTCAATGAGCTTCAATGGATGTTAATCGACGATATCTGACAAAGTTAGATGCAAACTCCCTCAAATATATGAGAAATGTTGAAATTCGACTTTAAATTAGGAAGATAGACTTAGAAAATTTTCACTCAACACAAAGTGACAATCGACCTCAATGGTCTTCAATCAATGTTAATCGACGATATATGACAAAGTTAGATGCAAACTCCCTCAAATATATGAGAAATATTGAAATTCGACTTAAATTTAGGAAGATAGACTTAGAAAATTTTCACTCAACACAAAGTGACAATCGACCTCAATGGGCTTCAATCAATGTTAATCGACGATATCTGACAAAGTTAGATGCAAACTCCCTCAAATATATGAGAAATATTGAAATTCGACTTCAAATTAGGAAGATAGACTTAGAAAATTTTCACTCAACACAAAGTGACAATCGACCTCAATGGGCTTCAATGGATGTTAATTGACGATATTTGACAAAGTTAGATGCAAACTCACTTGAATATGTCAGAAATGTTGAAATTCGACTTCAAATTAGGAAGATAGACTTAGAAAATTTTCACTCAACACAAAGTGACAATCGACCTCAATGGGCTTCAATCAATGTTAATCGACGATATATGACAAAGTTAGATGCAAACTCCCTCAAATATATGAGAAATGTTGAAATTCGACTTCAAATTAGGAAGATAGACTTAGAAAATTTTCACTCAACACAAAGTGACAATCGACCTCAATGGGCTTCAATGGATATTAATCGACGATATCTGACAAAGTTAGATGCAAACTCACTCAAATATATTAGAAATGTTGAAATTCGACTTTAAATTAGGAAGATAGACTTAGAAAATTTTCACTCAACACAAAGTGACAATCGACCTCAATTGGCTTCAATGTATTTTAATCGACGATATCTGACAAAGTTAGATGCAAACTCCCTCAAATATATGAGAAATGTTGAAATCCGACTTCAAATTAGGAAAATAGACTCAGAAAATTTTCACTCAACACAAAGTGACAATCGACCTCAATGGGCTTCAATGGAAGTGAATCTACGATTTCTGACAAAGTTAGTTGCAAACTCACTCAAATATATAAGAATTGATGAGATTCGACTTCAAATTTGGAAGATAGACTTTGAAAATTTTCAATCCACACAAAGTGACAATCGAACTCAATGGTCTTCAATGGAAGTGAATCTACTATTCCTGACAAAGTTAGTTGCAAACTCACTCAAATATATAGAAAATGTTGAGATTCGAATTCAAATTAGGAAGATAGACTTTGAAAATTTTCAATCCACACAAAGTGACAATCGACCTCAATGGGCTTCAATGGAAGTGAATCTACGATTTCTGACAAAGTTAGTTGCAAACTTACTCAAATATATAAGAAATGTTGAGATTCTACTTCAAATTAGGAAGATAGACTTTGAAAATTTTCAATCCACACAAAGTGACAATCGAACTCAATGGTCTTCAATGGGAGTAAATCTACGATTTCTGACAAAGTTAGTTGCAAACTCACTCAAATATATGAAAAATGTTGAGATTCGAATTCAAATTAGGAAGATAGACTTTGAAAATTTTCAATCCACACAAAGTGACAATCGACCTCAATGGGCTTCAATGGAAGTGAATCTACGATTTCTGACAAAGTTAGTTGCAAACCTACTCAAATATATAAGAAATGTTGAAATTCGACTTCAAATTAGGAAGAGAGACTTTGAAAATTTTCAATCCACACAAAGTGACAATCGACCTCAATGGGCTTCAATGGATGTTAACCGACGATATCTGACAAAGTTAGATGCAAACTCACTCAAATATATCAGAAATGTTGAAATTCGACTTCAAATTAGGAAGATACACTTAGAAAATTTTCACTCAACACAAAGTGACAATCGACCTCAATGGGCTTCAATCAATGTTAATCGACGATATCTGACAAAGTTAGATGCAAACTCACTCAAATATATGAAAAATGTTGAGATTCGACTTCAAATTAGGAAGATAGACTTTGAAAATTTTCAATCAACACAAAGTGACAATCGACCTCAATGGGCTTCAATTGAAGTAAATCGACGATATCTGACAAAGTTAGATGCAAACTCACTCAAATATATCAGAAATATTGAAATTCGACTTCAAATTAGGAAGATAGACTTAGAAAATTTTCACTCAACACAAAGTGACAATCGACCTCAATGGGCTTCAATCAATGTTAATCGACGATATATGACAAAGTTAGATGCAAACTCCCTCAAATATATGAGAAATGTTGAAATCCGACTTCAAATTAGGAAAATAGACTTAGAAAGTTTTCACTCAACACAAAGTGACAATCGACCTCAATGAGCTTCAATGGATGTTAATCGACGATATCTGACAAAGTTAGATGCAAACTCCCTCAAATATATGAGAAATGTTGAAATTCGACTTTAAATTAGGAAGATAGACTTAGAAAATTTTCACTCAACACAAAGTGACAATCGACCTCAATGGTCTTCAATCAATGTTAATCGACGATATATGACAAAGTTAGATGCAAACTCCCTCAAATATATGAGAAATATTGAAATTCGACTTAAATTTAGGAAGATAGACTTAGAAAATTTTCACTCAACACAAAGTGACAATCGACCTCAATGGGCTTCAATCAATGTTAATCGACGATATCTGACAAAGTTAGATGCAAACTCACTTAAATATATGAGAAATATTGAAATTCGACTTCAAATTAGGAAGATAGACTTAGAAAATTTTCACTCAACACAAAGTGACAATCGACCTCAATGGGCTTCAATGGATGTTAATTGACGATATCTGACAAAGTTAGATGCAAACTCACTTGAATATGTCAGAAATGTTGAAATTCGACTTCATATTAGGAAGATAGACTTAGAAAATTTTCACTCAACACAAAGTGACAATCGACCTCAATGGGCTTCAATCAATGTTAATCGACGATATATGACAAAGTTAGATGCAAACTCCCTCAAATATATGAGAAATGTTGAAATTCGACTTCAAATTAGGAAGATAGACTTAGAAAATTTTCACTCAACACAAAGTGACAATCGACCTCAATGGGCTTCAATGGATATTAATCGACGATATCTGACAAAGTTAGATGCAAACTCACTCAAATATATTAGAAATGTTGAAATTCGACTTTAAATTAGGAAGATAGACTTAGAAAATTTTCTTTCAACACAAAGTGACAATCGACCTCAATGGGCTTCAATGGATGTTAATCGACGATATCTGACAAAGTTAGATGCAAACTCACTCAAATATATGAGAAATGTTGAAATTCGAATTCAAATTAGGAAGATAGACTTAGAAAATTTTCTTTCAACACAAAGTGACAATCGACCTCAATGGGCTTCAATCAATGTTAATCGACGATATCTGACAAAGTTAGATGCAAACTCACTCAAATATATGAGAAATGTTGAAATTCGACTTCAAATTAGGAAGATAGACTTAGAAAATTTTCACTCAACACAAAGTGACAATCGACCTCAATGGGCTAAAATGGATGTTAATCGACGATATCTGACAAAGTTAGATGCAAACTCACTCAAATATATGAGAAATGTTGAAATTCGACTTTAAATTAGGAAGATAGACTTAGAAAATTTTCACTCAACACAAAGTGACAATCGACCTCAATGGGCTTCAATCAATGTTAATCGACGATATCTGACAAAGTTAGATGCAAACTCACTCAAATATATGAGAAATGTTGAAATTCGACTCCAAATTAGAAAGATAGACTTAGAAAATTTTCACTCAACACAAAGTGACAATCGACCTCAATTGGCTTCAATGGATGTTAATCGACTATATCTGACAAAGTTAGATGCAAACTCACTCAAATATATGAGAAATGTTGAAATTCGACTTTAAATTAGGAAGATAGACTTGGTAAATTTTCTTTCAACACAAAGTGACAATCGACCTCAATGGGCTTCAATGGATGTTAATCGACGATATCTGACAAAGTTAGATGCAAACTCACTCAAATATATGAGAAATGTTGAAATCCGAATTCAAATTAGGAAGATAGACTTAGAAAATTTTCTTTCAACACAAAGTGACAATCGACCTCAATGGGCTTCAATCAATGTTAATCGACGATATCTGACAAAGTTAGATGCAAACTCACTCAAATATATGAGAAATGTTGAAATTCGACTTCAAATTAGGAAGATAGACTTAGAAAATTTTCACTCAACACAAAGTGACAATCGACCTCAATTGGCTTCAATGGATGTTAATTGACTATATCTGACAAAGTTAGATGCAAACTCACTCAAATATATGAGAAATGTTGAAATTCGACTTTAAATTAGGAAGATAGACTTAGAAAATTTTCTTTCAACACAAAGTGACAATCGACCTCAATGGGCTTCAATGGATGTTAATCGACGATATCTGACAAAGTTAGATGCAAACTCACTCAAATATATGAGAAATGTTGAAATCCGAATTCAAATTAGGAAGATAGACTTAGAAAATTTTCTTTCAACACAAAGTGACAATCGACCTCAATGGGCTTCAATCAATGTTAATCGACGATATCTGACAAAGTTAGATGCAAACTCACTCAAATATATGAGAAATGTTGAAATTCGACTTCAAATTAGGAAGATAGACTTAGAAAATTTTCTTTCAACACAAAGTGACAATCGACCTCAATGGGCGTCAATGGATGTTAATCGACGATATCTGACAAAGTTAGATGCAAACTCACTCAAATATATGAGAAATGTTGAAATTCGACTTTAAATTAGGAAGATAGACTTAGAAAATTTTCACTCAACACAAAGTGACAATCGACCTCAATGGGCTTCAATCAATGTTAATCGACGATATCTGACAAAGTAAGATGCAAACTCACTCAAATATATGAGAAATGTTGAAATCCGAATTCAAATTAGGAAGATAGACTTAAAAAATTTTCTTTCAACACAAAGTGACAATCGACCTCAATGGGCTTCAATGGATGTTAATCGACGATATCTGACAAAGTTAGATGCAAACTCACTCAAATATATGAGAAATGTTGAAATTCGACTTTAAATTAGGAAGATAGACTTAGAAAATTTTCACTCAACACAAAGTGACAATCGACCTCAATGGGCTTCAATCAATGTTAATCGACGATATCTGACAAAGTTAGATGCAAACTCACTCAAATATATGAGAAATGTTGAAATTCGACTTCAAATTAGGAAGATAGACTTAGAAAATTTTCTTTCAACACAAAGTGACAATCGACCTCAATGGGCTTCAATGGATGTTAATCGACGATATCTGACAAAGTTAGATGCAAACTCACTCAAATATATGAGAAATGTTGAAATTCGACTTTAAATTAGGAAGATAGACTTAGAAAATTTTCACTCAACACAAAGTGACAATCGACCTCAATGGGCTAAAATGGATGTTAATCGACGATATCTGACAAAGTTAGATGCAAACTCACTCAAATATATGAGAAATGTTGAAATTCGACTTTAAATTAGGAAGATAGACTTAGAAAATTTTCACTCAACACAAAGTGACAATCGACCTCAATGGGCTTCAATCAATGTTAATCGACGATATCTGACAAAGTAAGATGCAAACTCACTCAAATATATGAGAAATGTTGAAATTCGACTCCAAATTAGAAAGATAGACTTAGAAAATTTTCACTCAACACAAAGTGACAATCGACCTCAATTGGCTTCAATGGATGTTAATCGACTATATCTGACAAAGTTAGATGCAAACTCACTCAAATATATGAGAAATGTTGAAATTCGACTTTAAATTAGGAAGATAGACTTAGAAAATTTTCTTTCAACACAAAGTGACAATCGACCTCAATGGGCTTCAATGGATGTTAATCGACGATATCTGACAAAGTTAGATGCAAACTCACTCAAATATATGAGAAATGTTGAAATCCGAATTCAAATTAGGAAGATAGACTTAGAAAATTTTCTTTCAACACAAAGTGACAATCGACCTCAATGGGCTTCAATCAATGTTAATCGACGATATCTGACAAAGTTAGATGCAAACTCACTCAAATATATGAGAAATGTTGAAATTCGACTTCAAATTAGGAAGATAGACTTAGAAAATTTTCTTTCAACACAAAGTGACAATCGACCTCAATGGGCTTCAATGGATGTTAATCGACGATATCTGACAAAGTTAGATGCAAACTCACTCAAATATATGAGAAATGTTGAAATTCGACTTTAAATTAGGAAGATAGACTTAGAAAATTTTCTTTCAACACAAAGTGACAATCGACCTCAATGGGCTTCAATGGATGTTAATCGACGATATCTGACAAAGTTAGATGCAAACTCACTCAAATATATGAGAAATGTTGAAATCCGAATTCAAATTAGGAAGATAGACTTAGAAAATTTTCTTTCAACACAAAGTGACAATCGACCTCAATGGGCTTCAATCAATGTTAATCGACGATATCTGACAAAGTTAGATGCAAACTCACTCAAATATATGAGAAATGTTGAAATTCGACTCCAAATTAGAAAGATAGACTTAGAAAATTTTCTTTCAACACAAAGTGACAATCGACCTCAATGGGCTTCAATCAATGTTAATCGACGATATCTGACAAAGTTAGATGCAAACTCACTCAAATATATGAGAAATGTTGAAATTCGACTCCAAATTAGAAAGATAGACTTAGAAAATTTTCACTCAACACAAAGTGACAATCGACCTCAATTGGCTTCAATCAATGTTAATCGACGATATCTGACAAAGTAAGATGCAAACTCACTCAAATATATGAGAAATGTTGAAATTCGACTTTAAATTAGGAAGATAGACTTAGAAAATTTTCTTTCAACACAAAGTGACAATCGACCTCAATGGGCTTCAATGGATGTTAATCGACGATATCTGACAAAGTTAGATGCAAACTCACTCAAATATATGAGAAATGTTGAAATCCGAATTCAAATTAGGAAGATAGACTTAGAAAATTTTCTTTCAACACAAAGTGACAATCGACCTCAATGGGCTTCAATCAATGTTAATCGACGATATCTGACAAAGTTAGATGCAAACTCACTCAAATATATGAGAAATGTTGAAATTCGACTCCAAATTAGAAAGATAGACTTAGAAAATTTTCACTCAACACAAAGTGACAATCGACCTCAATTGGCTTCAATGGATGTTAATCGACGATATCTGACAAAGTTAGATGCAAACTTACTCAAATATATGAGAAATGTTGAAATTCGACTTCAAATTAGGAAGATAGACTTAGAAAATTTTCACTCAACACAAAGTGACAATCGACCTCAATTGGCTTCAATGGATGTTAATCGACGATATCTGACAAAGTTAGATGCAAACTCACTCAAATATATGAGAAATGTTGAAATTCGACTCCAAATTAGAAAGATAGACTTAGAAAATTTTCTTTCAACACAAAGTGACAATCGACCTCAATGGGCTTCAATCAATGTTAATCGACGATATCTGACAAAGTTAGATGCAAACTCACTCAAATATATGAGAAATGTTGAAATTCGACTCCAAATTAGAAAGATAGACTTAGAAAATTTTCACTCAACACAAAGTGACAATTGACCTCAATTGGCTTCAATCAATGTTAATCGACGATATCTGACAAAGTAAGATGCAAACTCACTCAAATATATGAGAAATGTTGAAATTCGACTTTAAATTAGGAAGATAGACTTAGAAAATTTTCTTTCAACACAAAGTGACAATCGACCTCAATGGGCTTCAATGGATGTTAATCGACGATATCTGACAAAGTTAGATGCAAACTCACTCAAATATATGAGAAATGTTGAAATCCGAATTCAAATTAGGAAGATAGACTTAGAAAATTTTCACTCAACACAAAGTGACAATTGACCTCAATTGGCTTCAATCAATGTTAATCGACGATATCTGACAAAGTAAGATGCAAACTCACTCAAATATATGAGAAATGTTGAAATTCGACTTTAAATTAGGAAGATAGACTTAGAAAATTTTCACTCAACACAAAGTGACAATCGACCTCAATTGGCTTCAATGGATGTTAATCGACGATATCTGACAAAGTTAGATGCAAACTTACTCAAATATATGAGAAATGTTGAAATTCGACTTCAAATTAGGAAGATAGACTTAGAAAATTTTCACTCAACACAAAGTGACAATCGACCTCAATGGGCTAAAATGGATGTTAATCGACGATATCTGACAAAGTTAGATGCAAACTCACTCAAATATATGAGAAATGTTGAAATTCGACTTTAAATTAGGAAGATAGGCTTAGAAAATTTTCACTCAACACAAAGTGACAATCGACCTCAATGGGCTTCAATCAATGTTAATCGACGATATCTGACAAAGTTAGATGCAAACTCACTCAAATATATGAGAAATGTTGAAATTCGACTCCAAATTAGAAAGATAGACTTAGAAAATTTTCACTCAACACAAAGTGACAATCGACCTCAATTGGCTTCAATGGATGTTAATCGACTATATCTGACAAAGTTAGATGCAAACTCACTCAAATATATGAGAAATGTTGAAATTCGACTTTAAATTAGGAAGATAGACTTAGAAAATTTTCTTTCAACACAAAGTGACAATCGACCTCAATGGGCTTCAATGGATGTTAATCGACGATATCTGACAAAGTTAGATGCAAACTCACTCAAATATATGAGAAATGTTGAAATCCGAATTCAAATTAGGAAGATAGACTTAGAAAATTTTCTTTCAACACAAAGTGACAATCGACCTCAATGGGCTTCAATCAATGTTAATCGACGATATCTGACAAAGTTAGATGCAAACTCACTCAAATATATGAGAAATGTTGAAATTCGACTTTAAATTAGGAAGATAGACTTAGAAAATTTTCACTCAACACAAAGTGACAATCGACCTCAATGGGCTTCAATCAATGTTAATCGACGATATCTGACAAAGTTAGATGCAAACTCACTCAAATATATGAGAAATGTTGAAATTCGACTTCAAATTAGGAAGATAGACTTAGAAAATTTTCTTTCAACACAAAGTGACAATCGACCTCAATGGGCTTCAATGGATGTTAATCGACGATATCTGACAAAGTTAGATGCAAACTCACTCAAATATATGAGAAATGTTGAAATTCGACTTTAAATTAGGAAGATAGACTTAGAAAATTTTCACTCAACACAAAGTGACAATCGACCTCAATGGGCTAAAATGGATGTTAATCGACGATATCTGACAAAGTTAGATGCAAACTCACTCAAATATATGAGAAATGTTGAAATTCGACTTTAAATTAGGAAGATAGACTTAGAAAATTTTCACTCAACACAAAGTGACAATCGACCTCAATGGGCTTCAATCAATGTTAATCGACGATATCTGACAAAGTAAGATGCAAACTCACTCAAATATATGAGAAATGTTGAAATTCGACTCCAAATTAGAAAGATAGACTTAGAAAATTTTCACTCAACACAAAGTGACAATCGACCTCAATTGGCTTCAATGGATGTTAATCGACTATATCTGACAAAGTTAGATGCAAACTCACTCAAATATATGAGAAATGTTGAAATTCGACTTTAAATTAGGAAGATAGACTTAGAAAATTTTCTTTCAACACAAAGTGACAATCGACCTCAATGGGCTTCAATGGATGTTAATCGACGATATCTGACAAAGTTAGATGCAAACTCACTCAAATATATGAGAAATGTTGAAATCCGAATTCAAATTAGGAAGATAGACTTAGAAAATTTTCTTTCAACACAAAGTGACAATCGACCTCAATGGGCTTCAATCAATGTTAATCGACGATATCTGACAAAGTTAGATGCAAACTCACTCAAATATATGAGAAATGTTGAAATTCGACTTCAAATTAGGAAGATAGACTTAGAAAATTTTCTTTCAACACAAAGTGACAATCGACCTCAATGGGCTTCAATGGATGTTAATCGACGATATCTGACAAAGTTAGATGCAAACTCACTCAAATATATGAGAAATGTTGAAATTCGACTTTAAATTAGGAAGATAGACTTAGAAAATTTTCTTTCAACACAAAGTGACAATCGACCTCAATGGGCTTCAATGGATGTTAATCGACGATATCTGACAAAGTTAGATGCAAACTCACTCAAATATATGAGAAATGTTGAAATCCGAATTCAAATTAGGAAGATAGACTTAGAAAATTTTCTTTCAACACAAAGTGACAATCGACCTCAATGGGCTTCAATCAATGTTAATCGACGATATCTGACAAAGTTAGATGCAAACTCACTCAAATATATGAGAAATGTTGAAATTCGACTCCAAATTAGAAAGATAGACTTAGAAAATTTTCTTTCAACACAAAGTGACAATCGACCTCAATGGGCTTCAATCAATGTTAATCGACGATATCTGACAAAGTTAGATGCAAACTCACTCAAATATATGAGAAATGTTGAAATTCGACTCCAAATTAGAAAGATAGACTTAGAAAATTTTCACTCAACACAAAGTGACAATCGACCTCAATTGGCTTCAATCAATGTTAATCGACGATATCTGACAAAGTAAGATGCAAACTCACTCAAATATATGAGAAATGTTGAAATTCGACTTTAAATTAGGAAGATAGACTTAGAAAATTTTCTTTCAACACAAAGTGACAATCGACCTCAATGGGCTTCAATGGATGTTAATCGACGATATCTGACAAAGTTAGATGCAAACTCACTCAAATATATGAGAAATGTTGAAATCCGAATTCAAATTAGGAAGATAGACTTAGAAAATTTTCTTTCAACACAAAGTGACAATCGACCTCAATGGGCTTCAATCAATGTTAATCGACGATATCTGACAAAGTTAGATGCAAACTCACTCAAATATATGAGAAATGTTGAAATTCGACTCCAAATTAGAAAGATAGACTTAGAAAATTTTCACTCAACACAAAGTGACAATCGACCTCAATTGGCTTCAATGGATGTTAATCGACGATATCTGACAAAGTTAGATGCAAACTTACTCAAATATATGAGAAATGTTGAAATTCGACTTCAAATTAGGAAGATAGACTTAGAAAATTTTCACTCAACACAAAGTGACAATCGACCTCAATTGGCTTCAATGGATGTTAATCGACGATATCTGACAAAGTTAGATGCAAACTCACTCAAATATATGAGAAATGTTGAAATTCGACTCCAAATTAGAAAGATAGACTTAGAAAATTTTCTTTCAACACAAAGTGACAATCGACCTCAATGGGCTTCAATCAATGTTAATCGACGATATCTGACAAAGTTAGATGCAAACTCACTCAAATATATGAGAAATGTTGAAATTCGACTCCAAATTAGAAAGATAGACTTAGAAAATTTTCACTCAACACAAAGTGACAATTGACCTCAATTGGCTTCAATCAATGTTAATCGACGATATCTGACAAAGTAAGATGCAAACTCACTCAAATATATGAGAAATGTTGAAATTCGACTTTAAATTAGGAAGATAGACTTAGAAAATTTTCTTTCAACACAAAGTGACAATCGACCTCAATGGGCTTCAATGGATGTTAATCGACGATATCTGACAAAGTTAGATGCAAACTCACTCAAATATATGAGAAATGTTGAAATCCGAATTCAAATTAGGAAGATAGACTTAGAAAATTTTCACTCAACACAAAGTGACAATTGACCTCAATTGGCTTCAATCAATGTTAATCGACGATATCTGACAAAGTAAGATGCAAACTCACTCAAATATATGAGAAATGTTGAAATTCGACTTTAAATTAGGAAGATAGACTTAGAAAATTTTCACTCAACACAAAGTGACAATCGACCTCAATTGGCTTCAATGGATGTTAATCGACGATATCTGACAAAGTTAGATGCAAACTTACTCAAATATATGAGAAATGTTGAAATTCGACTTCAAATTAGGAAGATAGACTTAGAAAATTTTCACTCAACACAAAGTGACAATCGACCTCAATGGGCTAAAATGGATGTTAATCGACGATATCTGACAAAGTTAGATGCAAACTCACTCAAATATATGAGAAATGTTGAAATTCGACTTTAAATTAGGAAGATAGGCTTAGAAAATTTTCACTCAACACAAAGTGACAATCGACCTCAATGGGCTTCAATCAATGTTAATCGACGATATCTGACAAAGTTAGATGCAAACTCACTCAAATATATGAGAAATGTTGAAATTCGACTCCAAATTAGAAAGATAGACTTAGAAAATTTTCACTCAACACAAAGTGACAATCGACCTCAATTGGCTTCAATGGATGTTAATCGACTATATCTGACAAAGTTAGATGCAAACTCACTCAAATATATGAGAAATGTTGAAATTCGACTTTAAATTAGGAAGATAGACTTAGAAAATTTTCTTTCAACACAAAGTGACAATCGACCTCAATGGGCTTCAATGGATGTTAATCGACGATATCTGACAAAGTTAGATGCAAACTCACTCAAATATATGAGAAATGTTGAAATCCGAATTCAAATTAGGAAGATAGACTTAGAAAATTTTCTTTCAACACAAAGTGACAATCGACCTCAATGGGCTTCAATCAATGTTAATCGACGATATCTGACAAAGTTAGATGCAAACTCACTCAAATATATGAGAAATGTTGAAATTCGACTCCAAATTAGAAAGATAGACTTAGAAAATTTTCACTCAACACAAAGTGACAATCGACCTCAATTGGCTTCAATGGATGTTAATCGACTATATCTGACAAAGTTAGATGCAAACTCACTCAAATATATGAGAAATGTTGAAATTCGACTTTAAATTAGGAAGATAGACTTAGAAAATTTTCTTTCAACACAAAGTGACAATCGACCTCAATGAGCTTCAATGGATGTTAATCGACGATATCTGACAAAGTTAGATGCAAACTCACTCAAATATATGAGAAATGTTGAAATCCGAATTCAAATTAGGAAGATAGACTTAGAAAATTTTCTTTCAACACAAAGTGACAATCGACCTCAATGGGCTTCAATCAATGTTAATCGACGATATCTGACAAAGTTAGATGCAAACTCACTTAAATATATGAGAAATGTTGAAATTCGACTTCAAATTAGGGAGATAGACTTAGAAAATTTTCTTTCAACACAAAGTGACAATCGACCTCAATGGGCTTCAATGGATGTTAATCGACGATATCTGACAAAGTTAGATGCAAACTCACTCAAATATATGAGAAATGTTGAAATTCGACTTTAAATTAGGAAGATAGACTTAGAAAATTTTCACTCAACACAAAGTGACAATTGACCTCAATTGGCTTCAATCAATGTTAATCGACGATATCTGACAAAGTAAGATGCAAACTCACTCAAATATATGAGAAATGTTGAAATTCGACTTTAAATTAGGAAGATAGACTTAGAAAATTTTCTTTCAACACAAAGTGACAATCGACCTCAATGGGCTTCAATGGATGTTAATCGACGATATCTGACAAAGTTAGATGCAAACTCACTCAAATATATGAGAAATGTTGAAATCCGAATTCAAATTAGGAAGATAGACTTAGAAAATTTTCTTTCAACACAAAGTGACAATCGACCTCAATGGGCTTCAATCAATGTTAATCGACGATATCTGACAAAGTTAGATGCAAACTCACTCAAATATATGAGAAATGTTGAAATTCGACTCCAAATTAGAAAGATAGACTTAGAAAATTTTCACTCAACACAAAGTGACAATCGACCTCAATTGGCTTCAATGGATGTTAATCGACGATATCTGACAAAGTTAGATGCAAACTTACTCAAATATATGAGAAATGTTGAAATTCGACTTCAAATTAGGAAGATAGACTTAGAAAATTTTCACTCAACACAAAGTGACAATCGACCTCAATGGGCTAAAATGGATGTTAATCGACGATATCTGACAAAGTTAGATGCAAACTCACTCAAATATATGAGAAATGTTGAAATTCGACTTTAAATTAGGAAGATAGACTTAGAAAATTTTCACTCAACACAAAGTGACAATCGACCTCAATGGGCTTCAATGGATGTTAATCGACGATATCTGACGAAGTTAGATGCAAACTCACTCAAATATATGAGAAATGTTGAAATTCGACTTCAAATTAGGAAGATAGACTTAGAAAATTTTCACTCAACACAAAGTGACAATCGACCTCAATTGGCTTCAATGGATGTTAATCGACTATATCTGACAAAGTTAGATGCAAACTCACTCAAATATATGAGAAATGTTGAAATTCGACTTTAAATTAGGAAGATAGACTTAGAAAATTTTCTTTCAACACAAAGTGACAATCGACCTCAATGGGCTTCAATGGATGTTAATCGACGATATCTGACAAAGTTAGATGCAAACTCACTCAAATATATGAGAAATGTTGAAATCCGAATTCAAATTAGGAAGATAGACTTAGAAAATTTTCTTTCAACACAAAGTGACAATCGACCTCAATGGGCTTCAATCAATGTTAATCGACGATATCTGACAAAGTTAGATGCAAACTCACTCAAATATATGAGAAATGTTGAAATTCGACTTCAAATTAGGGAGATAGACTTAGAAAATTTTCACTCAACACAAAGTGACAATTGACCTCAATTGGCTTCAATCAATGTTAATCGACGATATCTGACAAAGTAAGATGCAAACTCACTCAAATATATGAGAAATGTTGAAATTCGACTTTAAATTAGGAAGATAGACTTAGAAAATTTTCACTCAACACAAAGTGACAATCGACCTCAATGGGCTAAAATGGATGTTAATCGACGATATCTGACAAAGTTAGATGCAAACTCACTCAAATATATGAGAAATGTTGAAATTCGACTTTAAATTAGGAAGATAGACTTAGAAAATTTTCACTCAACACAAAGTGACAATCGACCTCAATGGGCTTCAATGGATGTTAATCGACGATATCTGACAAAGTTAGATGCAAACTCACTCAAATATATGAGAAATGTTGAAATCCGAATTCAAATTAGGAAGATAGACTTAGGAAATTTTCTTTCAACACAAAGTGACAATCGACCTCAATGGGCTTCAATCAATGTTAATCGACGATATCTGACAAAGTTAGATGCAAACTCACTCAAATATATGAGAAATGTTGAAATTCGACTCCAAATTAGAAAGATAGACTTAGAAAATTTTCACTCAACACAAAGTGACAATCGACCTCAATTGGCTTCAATGGATGTTAATCGACGATATCTGACAAAGTTAGATGCAAACTTACTCAAATATATGAGAAATGTTGAAATTCGACTTCAAATTAGGAAGATAGACTTAGAAAATTTTCACTCAACACAAAGTGACAATCGACCTCAATGGGCTAAAATGGATGTTAATCGACGATATCTGACAAAGTAAGATGCAAACTCACTTAAATATATGAGAAATGTTGAAATTCGACTTCAAATTAGGGAGATAGACTTAGAAAATTTTCTTTCAACACAAAGTGACAATCGACCTCAATGGGCTTCAATGGATGTTAATCGACGATATCTGACAAAGTTAGATGCAAACTCACTCAAATATATGAGAAATGTTGAAATTCGACTTTAAATTAGGAAGATAGACTTAGAAAATTTTCACTCAACACAAAGTGACAATTGACCTCAATTGGCTTCAATCAATGTTAATCGACGATATCTGACAAAGTAAGATGCAAACTCACTCAAATATATGAGAAATGTTGAAATTCGACTTTAAATTAGGAAGATAGACTTAGAAAATTTTCTTTCAACACAAAGTGACAATCGACCTCAATGGGCTTCAATGGATGTTAATCGACGATATCTGACAAAGTTAGATGCAAACTCACTCAAATATATGAGAAATGTTGAAATCCGAATTCAAATTAGGAAGATAGACTTAGAAAATTTTCTTTCAACACAAAGTGACAATCGACCTCAATGGGCTTCAATCAATGTTAATCGACGATATCTGACAAAGTAAGATGCAAACTCACTCAAATATATGAGAAATGTTGAAATTCGACTTTAAATTAGGAAGATAGACTTAGAAAATTTTCTTTCAACACAAAGTGACAATCGACCTCAATGGGCTTCAATGGATGTTAATCGACGATATCTGACAAAGTTAGATGCAAACTCACTCAAATATATGAGAAATGTTGAAATCCGAATTCAAATTAGGAAGATAGACTTAGAAAATTTTCTTTCAACACAAAGTGACAATCGACCTCAATGGGCTTCAATCAATGTTAATCGACGATATCTGACAAAGTTAGATGCAAACTCACTCAAATATATGAGAAATGTTGAAATTCGACTCCAAATTAGAAAGATAGACTTAGAAAATTTTCACTCAACACAAAGTGACAATCGACCTCAATTGGCTTCAATGGATGTTAATCGACGATATCTGACAAAGTTAGATGCAAACTTACTCAAATATATGAGAAATGTTGAAATTCGACTTCAAATTAGGAAGATAGACTTAGAAAATTTTCACTCAACACAAAGTGACAATCGACCTCAATGGGCTAAAATGGATGTTAATCGACGATATCTGACAAAGTTAGATGCAAACTCACTCAAATATATGAGAAATGTTGAAATTCGACTTTAAATTAGGAAGATAGGCTTAGAAAATTTTCACTCAACACAAAGTGACAATCGACCTCAATGGGCTTCAATCAATGTTAATCGACGATATCTGACAAAGTTAGATGCAAACTCACTCAAATATATGAGAAATGTTGAAATTCGACTTCAAATTAGGAAGATAGACTTAGAAAATTTTCACTCAACACAAAGTGACAATCGACCTCAATTGGCTTCAATGGATGTTAATCGACTATATCTGACAAAGTTAGATGCAAACTCACTCAAATATATGAGAAATGTTGAAATTCGACTTTAAATTAGGAAGATAGACTTAGAAAATTTTCTTTCAACACAAAGTGACAATCGACCTCAATGGGCTTCAATGGATGTTAATCGACGATATCTGACAAAGTTAGATGCAAACTCACTCAAATATATGAGAAATGTTGAAATCCGAATTCAAATTAGGAAGATAGACTTAGAAAATTTTCTTTCAACACAAAGTGACAATCGACCTCAATGGGCTTCAATCAATGTTAATCGACGATATCTGACAAAGTTAGATGCAAACTCACTCAAATATATGAGAAATGTTGAAATTCGACTTCAAATTAGGGAGATAGACTTAGAAAATTTTCTTTCAACACAAAGTGACAATCGACCTCAATGGGCTTCAATGGATGTTAATCGACGATATCTGACAAAGTTAGATGCAAACTCACTCAAATATATGAGAAATGTTGAAATTCGACTTTAAATTAGGAAGATAGACTTAGAAAATTTTCACTCAACACAAAGTGACAATTGACCTCAATTGGCTTCAATCAATGTTAATCGACGATATCTGACAAAGTAAGATGCAAACTCACTCAAATATATGAGAAATGTTGAAATTCGACTTTAAATTAGGAAGATAGACTTAGAAAATTTTCTTTCAACACAAAGTGACAATCGACCTCAATGGGCTTCAATGGATGTTAATCGACGATATCTGACAAAGTTAGATGCAAACTCACTCAAATATATGAGAAATGTTGAAATCCGAATTCAAATTAGGAAGATAGACTTAGGAAATTTTCTTTCAACACAAAGTGACAATCGACCTCAATGGGCTTCAATCAATGTTAATCGACGATATCTGACAAAGTTAGATGCAAACTCACTCAAATATATGAGAAATGTTGAAATTCGACTCCAAATTAGAAAGATAGACTTAGAAAATTTTCACTCAACACAAAGTGACAATCGACCTCAATTGGCTTCAATGGATGTTAATCGACGATATCTGACAAAGTTAGATGCAAACTTACTCAAATATATGAGAAATGTTGAAATTCGACTTCAAATTAGGAAGATAGACTTAGAAAATTTTCACTCAACACAAAGTGACAATCGACCTCAATGGGCTAAAATGGATGTTAATCGACGATATCTGACAAAGTTAGATGCAAACTCACTCAAATATATGAGAAATGTTGAAATTCGACTTTAAATTAGGAAGATAGACTTAGAAAATTTTCACTCAACACAAAGTGACAATCGACCTCAATGGGCTTCAATGGATGTTAATCGACGATATCTGACAAAGTTAGATGCAAACTCACTCAAATATATGAGAAATGTTGAAATTCGACTTCAAATTAGGAAGATAGACTTAGAAAATTTTCACTCAACACAAAGTGACAATCGACCTCAATTGGCTTCAATGGATGTTAATCGACTATATCTGACAAAGTTAGATGCAAACTCACTCAAATATATGAGAAATGTTGAAATTCGACTTTAAATTAGGAAGATAGACTTAGAAAATTTTCTTTCAACACAAAGTGACAATCGACCTCAATGGGCTTCAATGGATGTTAATCGACGATATCTGACAAAGTTAGATGCAAACTCACTCAAATATATGAGAAATGTTGAAATCCGAATTCAAATTAGGAAGATAGACTTAGAAAATTTTCTTTCAACACAAAGTGACAATCGACCTCAATGGGCTTCAATCAATGTTAATCGACGATATCTGACAAAGTTAGATGCAAACTCACTCAAATATATGAGAAATGTTGAAATTCGACTCCAAATTAGAAAGATAGACTTAGAAAATTTTCACTCAACACAAAGTGACAATCGACCTCAATTGGCTTCAATGGATGTTAATCGACGATATCTGACAAAGTTAGATGCAAACTTACTCAAATATATGAGAAATGTTGAAATTCGACTTCAAATTAGGAAGATAGACTTAGAAAATTTTCACTCAACACAAAGTGACAATCGACCTCAATGGGCTAAAATGGATGTTAATCGACGATATCTGACAAAGTTAGATGCAAACTCACTCAAATATATGAGAAATGTTGAAATTCGACTTTAAATTAGGAAGATAGACTTAGAAAATTTTCACTCAACACAAAGTGACAATCGACCTCAATGGGCTCCAATGGATGTTAATCGACGATATCTGACAAAGTTAGATGCAAACTCACTCAAATATATGAGAAATGTTGAAATTCGACTTCAAATTAGGAAGATAGACTTAGAAAATTTTCACTCAACACAAAGTGACAATCGACCTCAATTGGCTTCAATGGATGTTAATCGACTATATCTGACAAAGTTAGATGCAAACTCACTCAAATATATGAGAAATGTTGAAATTCGACTTTAAATTAGGAAGATAGACTTAGAAAATTTTCTTTCAACACAAAGTGACAATCGACCTCAATGGGCTTCAATGGATGTTAATCGACGATATCTGACAAAGTTAGATGCAAACTCACTCAAATATATGAGAAATGTTGAAATCCGAATTCAAATTAGGAAGATAGACTTAGAAAATTTTCTTTCAACACAAAGTGACAATCGACCTCAATGGGCTTCAATCAATGTTAATCGACGATATCTGACAAAGTTAGATGCAAACTCACTCAAATATATGAGAAATGTTGAAATTCGACTTCAAATTAGGGAGATAGACTTAGAAAATTTTCTTTCAACACAAAGTGACAATCGACCTCAATGGGCTTCAATGGATGTTAATCGACGATATCTGACAAAGTTAGATGCAAACTCACTCAAATATATGAGAAATGTTGAAATTCGACTTTAAATTAGGAAGATAGACTTAGAAAATTTTCACTCAACACAAAGTGACAATTGACCTCAATTGGCTTCAATCAATGTTAATCGACGATATCTGACAAAGTAAGATGCAAACTCACTCAAATATATGAGAAATGTTGAAATTCGACTTTAAATTAGGAAGATAGACTTAGAAAATTTTCTTTCAACACAAAGTGACAATCGACCTCAATGGGCTTCAATGGATGTTAATCGACGATATCTGACAAAGTTAGATGCAAACTCACTCAAATATATGAGAAATGTTGAAATCCGAATTCAAATTAGGAAGATAGACTTAGGAAATTTTCTTTCAACACAAAGTGACAATCGACCTCAATGGGCTTCAATCAATGTTAATCGACGATATCTGACAAAGTTAGATGCAAACTCACTCAAATATATGAGAAATGTTGAAATTCGACTCCAAATTAGAAAGATAGACTTAGAAAATTTTCACTCAACACAAAGTGACAATCGACCTCAATTGGCTTCAATGGATGTTAATCGACGATATCTGACAAAGTTAGATGCAAACTTACTCAAATATATGAGAAATGTTGAAATTCGACTTCAAATTAGGAAGATAGACTTAGAAAATTTTCACTCAACACAAAGTGACAATCGACCTCAATGGGCTAAAATGGATGTTAATCGACGATATCTGACAAAGTTAGATGCAAACTCACTCAAATATATGAGAAATGTTGAAATTCGACTTTAAATTAGGAAGATAGACTTAGAAAATTTTCACTCAGCACAATGTGACAATCGACCTCAATGGGCTTCAATGGATGTTAATCGACGATATCTGACAAAGTTAGATGCAAACTCACTCAAATATATGAGAAATGTTGAAATTCGACTTCAAATTAGGAAGATAGACTTAGAAAATTTTCTTTCAACACAAAGTGACAATCGACCTCAATGGGCTTCAATGGATGTTAATCGACGATATCTGACAAAGTTAGATGCAAACTCACTCAAATATATGAGAAATGTTGAAATTCGACTTTAAATTAGGAAGATAGACTTAGAAAATTTTCTTTCAACACAAAGTGACAATCGACCTCAATGGGCTTCAATGGATGTTAATCGACGATATCTGACAAAGTTAGATGCAAACTCACTCAAATATATGAGAAATGTTGAAATCCGAATTCAAATTAGGAAGATAGACTTAGAAAATTTTCTTTCAACACAAAGTGACAATCGACCTCAATGGGCTTCAATCAATGTTAATCGACGATATCTGACAAAGTTAGATGCAAACTCACTCAAATATATGAGAAATGTTGAAATTCGACTCCAAATTAGAAAGATAGACTTAGAAAATTTTCACTCAACACAAAGTGACAATCGACCTCAATTGGCTTCAATGGATGTTAATCGACGATATCTGACAAAGTTAGATGCAAACTTACTCAAATATATGAGAAATGTTGAAATTCGACTTCAAATTAGGAAGATAGACTTAGAAAATTTTCACTCAACACAAAGTGACAATCGACCTCAATGGGCTAAAATGGATGTTAATCGACGATATCTGACAAAGTTAGATGCAAACTCACTCAAATATATGAGAAATGTTGAAATTCGACTTTAAATTAGGAAGATAGACTTAGAAAATTTTCACTCAACACAAAGTGACAATCGACCTCAATGGGCTTCAATGGATGTTAATCGACGATATCTGACAAAGTTAGATGCAAACTCACTCAAATATATGAGAAATGTTGAAATTCGACTTCAAATTAGGAAGATAGACTTAGAAAATTTTCACTCAACACAAAGTGACAATCGACCTCAATTGGCTTCAATGGATGTTAATCGACTATATCTGACAAAGTTAGATGCAAACTCACTCAAATATATGAGAAATGTTGAAATTCGACTTTAAATTAGGAAGATAGACTTAGAAAATTTTCTTTCAACACAAAGTGACAATCGACCTCAATGGGCTTCAATGGATGTTAATCGACGATATCTGACAAAGTTAGATGCAAACTCACTCAAATATATGAGAAATGTTGAAATCCGAATTCAAATTAGGAAGATAGACTTAGAAAATTTTCTTTCAACACAAAGTGACAATCGACCTCAATGGGCTTCAATCAATGTTAATCGACGATATCTGACAAAGTTAGATGCAAACTCACTCAAATATATGAGAAATGTTGAAATTCGACTTTAAATTAGGAAGATAGACTTAGAAAATTTTCTTTCAACACAAAGTGACAATCGACCTCAATGGGCTTCAATGGATGTTAATCGACGATATCTGACAAAGTTAGATGCAAACTCACTCAAATATATGAGAAATGTTGAAATCCGAATTCAAATTAGGAAGATAGACTTAGGAAATTTTCTTTCAACACAAAGTGACAATCGACCTCAATGGGCTTCAATCAATGTTAATCGACGATATCTGACAAAGTTAGATGCAAACTCACTCAAATATATGAGAAATGTTGAAATTCGACTCCAAATTAGAAAGATAGACTTAGAAAATTTTCACTCAACACAAAGTGACAATCGACCTCAATTGGCTTCAATGGATGTTAATCGACGATATCTGACAAAGTTAGATGCAAACTTACTCAAATATATGAGAAATGTTGAAATTCGACTTCAAATTAGGAAGATAGACTTAGAAAATTTTCACTCAACACAAAGTGACAATCGACCTCAATGGGCTAAAATGGATGTTAATCGACGATATCTGACAAAGTTAGATGCAAACTCACTCAAATATATGAGAAATGTTGAAATTCGACTTTAAATTAGGAAGATAGACTTAGAAAATTTTCACTCAACACAAAGTGACAATCGACCTCAATGGGCTTCAATGGATGTTAATCGACGATATCTGACAAAGTTAGATGCAAACTCACTCAAATATATGAGAAATGTTGAAATTCGACTTCAAATTAGGAAGATAGACTTAGAAAATTTTCTTTCAACACAAAGTGACAATCGACCTCAATGGGCTTCAATGGATGTTAATCGACGATATCTGACAAAGTTAGATGCAAACTCACTCAAATATATGAGAAATGTTGAAATTCGACTTTAAATTAGGAAGATAGACTTAGAAAATTTTCACTCAACACAAAGTGACAATCGACCTCAATGGGCTTCAATCAATGTTAATCGACGATATCTGACAAAGTAAGATGCAAACTCACTCAAATATATGAGAAATGTTGAAATCCGAATTCAAATTAGGAAGATAGACTTAGAAAATTTTCACTCAACACAAAGTGACAATCGACCTCAATGGGCTAAAATGGATGTTAATCGACGATATCTGACAAAGTTAGATGCAAACTCACTCAAATTTATGAGAAATGTTGAAATTCGACTTTAAATTAGGAAGATAGACTTAGAAAATTTTCACTCAACACAAAGTGACAATCGACCTCAATGGGCTTCAATGGATGTTAATCGACGATATCTGACAAAGTTAGATGCAAACTCACTCAAATATATGAGAAATGTTGAAATTCGACTTCAAATTAGGAAGATAGACTTAGAAAATTTTCACTCAACACAAAGTGACAATCGACCTCAATTGGCTTCAATGGATGTTAATCGACTATATCTGACAAAGTTAGATGCAAACTCACTCAAATATATGAGAAATGTTGAAATTCGACTTTAAATTAGGAAGATAGACTTAGAAAATTTTCTTTCAACACAAAGTGACAATCGACCTCAATGGGCTTCAATGGATGTTAATCGACGATATCTGACAAAGTTAGATGCAAACTCACTCAAATATATGAGAAATGTTGAAATCCGAATTCAAATTAGGAAGATAGACTTAGAAAATTTTCTTTCAACACAAAGTGACAATCGACCTCAATGGGCTTCAATCAATGTTAATCGACGATATCTGACAAAGTTAGATGCAAACTCACTCAAATATATGAGAAATGTTGAAATTCGACTTCAAATTAGGGAGATAGACTTAGAAAATTTTCTTTCAACACAAAGTGACAATCGACCTCAATGGGCTTCAATGGATGTTAATCGACGATATCTGACAAAGTTAGATGCAAACTCACTCAAATATATGAGAAATGTTGAAATTCGACTTTAAATTAGGAAGATAGACTTAGAAAATTTTCACTCAGCACAAAGTGACAATTGACCTCAATTGGCTTCAATCAATGTTAATCGACGATATCTGACAAAGTAAGATGCAAACTCACTCAAATATATGAGAAATGTTGGAATTCGACTTTAAATTAGGAAGATAGACTTAGAAAATTTTCTTTCAACACAAAGTGACAATCGACCTCAATGGGCTTCAATGGATGTTAATCGACGATATCTGACAAAGTTAGATGCAAACTCACTCAAATATATGAGAAATGTTGAAATCCGAATTCAAATTAGGAAGATAGACTTAGAAAATTTTCTTTCAACACAAAGTGACAATCGACCTCAATGGGCTTCAATCAATGTTAATCGACGATATCTGACAAAGTTAGATGCAAACTCACTCAAATATATGAGAAATGTTGAAATTCGACTCCAAATTAGAAAGATAGACTTAGAAAATTTTCACTCAACACAAAGTGACAATCGACCTCAATTGGCTTCAATGGATGTTAATCGACGATATCTGACAAAGTTAGATGCAAACTTACTCAAATATATGAGAAATGTTGAAATTCGACTTCAAATTAGGAAGATAGACTTAGAAAATTTTCACTCAACACAAAGTGACAATCGACCTCAATGGGCTAAAATGGATGTTAATCGACGATATCTGACAAAGTTAGATGCAAACTCACTCAAATATATGAGAAATGTTGAAATTCGACTTTAAATTAGGAAGATAGATTTAGAAAATTTTCACTCAACACAAAGTGACAATCGACCTCAATGGGCTTCAATGGATGTTAATCGACGATATCTGACAAAGTTAGATGCAAACTCACTCAAATATATGAGAAATGTTGAAATTCGACTTCAAATTAGGAAGATAGACTTAGAAAATTTTCTTTCAACACAAAGTGACAATCGACCTCAATGGGCTTCAATGGATGTTAATCGACGATATCTGACAAAGTTAGATGCAAACTCACTCAAATATATGAGAAATGTTGAAATTCGACTTTAAATTAGGAAGATAGACTTAGAAAATTTTCACTCAACACAAAGTGACAATCGACCTCAATGGGCTTCAATGGATGTTAATCGACGATATCTGACAAAGTTAGATGCAAACTCACTCAAATATATGAGAAATGTTGAAATTCGACTTCAAATTAGGAAGATAGACTTAGAAAATTTTCACTCAACACAAAGTGACAATCGACCTCAATTGGCTTCAATGGATGTTAATCGACTATATCTGACAAAGTTAGATGCAAACTCACTCAAATATATGAGAAATGTTGAAATTCGACTTTAAATTAGGAAGATAGACTTAGAAAATTTTCTTTCAACACAAAGTGACAATCGACCTCAATGGGCTTCAATGGATGTTAATCGACGATATCTGACAAAGTTAGATGCAAACTCACTCAAATATATGAGAAATGTTGAAATCCGAATTCAAATTAGGAAGATAGACTTAGAAAATTTTCTTTCAACACAAAGTGACAATCGACCTCAATGGGCTTCAATCAATGTTAATCGACGATATCTGACAAAGTTAGATGCAAACTCACTCAAATATATGAGAAATGTTGAAATTCGACTTCAAATTAGGGAGATAGACTTAGAAAATTTTCTTTCAACACAAAGTGACAATCGACCTCAATGGGCTTCAATGGATGTTAATCGACGATATCTGACAAAGTTAGATGCAAACTCACTCAAATATATGAGAAATGTTGAAATTCGACTTTAAATTAGGAAGATAGACTTAGAAAATTTTCACTCAACACAAAGTGACAATTGACCTCAATTGGCTAAAATGGATGTTAATCGACGATATCTGACAAAGTTAGATGCAAACTCACTCAAATATATGAGAAATGTTGAAATCCGAATTCAAATTAGGAAGATAGACTTAGAAAATTTTCTTTCAACACAAAGTGACAATCGACCTCAATGGGCTTCAATCAATGTTAATCGACGATATCTGACAAAGTTAGATGCAAACTCACTCAAATATATGAGAAATGTTGAAATTCGACTCCAAATTAGAAAGATAGACTTAGAAAATTTTCACTCAACACAAAGTGACAATCGACCTCAATTGGCTTCAATGGATGTTAATCGACGATATCTGACAAAGTTAGATGCAAACTTACTCAAATATATGAGAAATGTTGAAATTCGACTTCAAATTAGGAAGATAGACTTAGAAAATTTTCACTCAACACAAAGTGACAATCGACCTCAATGGGCTAAAATGGATGTTAATCGACGATATCTGACAAAGTTAGATGCAAACTCACTCAAATATATGAGAAATGTTGAAATTCGACTTTAAATTAGGAAGATAGACTTAGAAAATTTTCACTCAACACAAAGTGACAATCGACCTCAATGGGCTTCAATGGATGTTAATCGACGATATCTGACAAAGTTAGATGCAAACTCACTCAAATATATGAGAAATGTTGAAATTCGACTTCAAATTAGGAAGATAGACTTAGAAAATTTTCTTTCAACACAAAGTGACAATCGACCTCAATGGGCTTCAATGGATGTTAATCGACGATATCTGACAAAGTTAGATGCAAACTCACTCAAATATATGAGAAATGTTGAAATTCGACTTTAAATTAGGAAGATAGACTTAGAAAATTTTCACTCAACACAAAGTGACAATCGACCTCAATGGGCTTCAATCAATGTTAATCGACGATATCTGACAAAGTAAGATGCAAACTCACTCAAATATATGAGAAATGTTGAAATCCGAATTCAAATTAGGAAGATAGACTTAGAAAATTTTCACTCAACACAAAGTGACAATCGACCTCAATGGGCTAAAATGGATGTTAATCGACGATATCTGACAAAGTTAGATGCAAACTCACTCAAATATATGAGAAATGTTGAAATTCGACTTTAAATTAGGAAGATAGACTTAGAAAATTTTCACTCAACACAAAGTGACAATCGACCTCAATGGGCTTCAATCAATGTTAATCGACGATATCTGACAAAGTTAGATGCAAACTCACTCAAATATATGAGAAATGTTGGAATTCGACTCCAAATTAGAAAGATAGACTTAGAAAATTTTCACTCAACACAAAGTGACAATCGACCTCAATTGGTTTCAATGGATGTTAATCGACTATATCTGACAAAGTTAGATGCAAACTCACTCAAATATATGAGAAATGTTGAAATTCGACTTTAAATTTGGAAGATAGACTTAGAAAATTTTCTTTCAACACAAAGTGACAATCGACCTCAATGGGCTTCAATGGATGTTAATCGACGATATCTGACAAAGTTAGATGCAAACTCACTCAAATATATGAGAAATGTTGAAATTCGACTCCAAATTAGAAAGATAGACTTAGAAAATTTTCACTCAACACAAAGTGACAATCGACCTCAATTGGCTTCAATGGATGTTAATCGACGATATCTGACAAAGTTAGATGCAAACTTACTCAAATATATGAGAAATGTTGAAATTCGACTTCAAATTAGGAAGATAGACTTAGAAAATTTTCACTCAACACAAAGTGACAATCGACCTCAATGGGCTAAAATGGATGTTAATCGACGATATCTGACAAAGTTAGATGCAAACTCACTCAAATATATGAGAAATGTTGAAATTCGACTTTAAATTAGGAAGATAGACTTAGAAAATTTTCACTCAACACAAAGTGACAATCGACCTCAATGGGCTTCAATGGATGTTAATCGACGATATCTGACAAAGTTAGATGCAAACTCACTCAAATATATGAGAAATGTTGAAATTCGACTTCAAATTAGGAAGATAGACTTAGAAAATTTTCTTTCAACACAAAGTGACAATCGACCTCAATGGGCTTCAATGGATGTTAATCGACGATATCTGACAAAGTTAGATGCAAACTCACTCAAATATATGAGAAATGTTGAAATTCGACTTTAAATTAGGAAGATAGACTTAGAAAATTTTCACTCAACACAAAGTGACAATCGACCTCAATGGGCTTCAATCAATGTTAATCGACGATATCTGACAAAGTTAGATGCAAACTCACTCAAATATATGAGAAATGTTGGAATTCGACTCCAAATTAGAAAGATAGACTTAGAAAATTTTCACTCAACACAAAGTGACAATCGACCTCAATTGGTTTCAATGGATGTTAATCGACTATATCTGACAAAGTTAGATGCAAACTCACTCAAATATATGAGAAATGTTGAAATTCGACTTTAAATTTGGAAGATAGACTTAGAAAATTTTCTTTCAACACAAAGTGACAATCGACCTCAATGGGCTTCAATGGATGTTAATCGACGATATCTGACAAAGTTAGATGCAAACTCACTCAAATATATGAGAAATGTTGAAATTCGACTCCAAATTAGAAAGATAGACTTAGAAAATTTTCACTCAACACAAAGTGACAATCGACCTCAATTGGCTTCAATGGATGTTAATCGACGATATCTGACAAAGTTAGATGCAAACTTACTCAAATATATGAGAAATGTTGAAATTCGACTTCAAATTAGGAAGATAGACTTAGAAAATTTTCACTCAACACAAAGTGACAATCGACCTCAATGGGCTAAAATGGATGTTAATCGACGATATCTGACAAAGTTAGATGCAAACTCACTCAAATATATGAGAAATGTTGAAATTCGACTTTAAATTAGGAAGATAGACTTAGAAAATTTTCACTCAACACAAAGTGACAATCGACCTCAATGGGCTTCAATGGATGTTAATCGACGATATCTGACAAAGTTAGATGCAAACTCACTCAAATATATGAGAAATGTTGAAATTCGACTTCAAATTAGGAAGATAGACTTAGAAAATTTTCTTTCAACACAAAGTGACAATCGACCTCAATGGGCTTCAATGGATGTTAATCGACGATATCTGACAAAGTTAGATGCAAACTCACTCAAATATATGAGAAATGTTGAAATTCGACTTTAAATTAGGAAGATAGACTTAGAAAATTTTCACTCAACACAAAGTGACAATCGACCTCAATGGGCTTCAATCAATGTTAATCGACGATATCTGACAAAGTAAGATGCAAACTCACTCAAATATATGAGAAATGTTGAAATCCGAATTCAAATTAGGAAGATAGACTTAGAAAATTTTCACTCAACACAAAGTGACAATCGACCTCAATGGGCTAAAATGGATGTTAATCGACGATATCTGACAAAGTTAGATGCAAACTCACTCAAATATATGAGAAATGTTGAAATTCGACTTTAAATTAGGAAGATAGACTTAGAAAATTTTCACTCAACACAAAGTGACAATCGACCTCAATGGGCTTCAATCAATGTTAATCGACGATATCTGACAAAGTTAGATGCAAACTCACTCAAATATATGAGAAATGTTGGAATTCGACTCCAAATTAGAAAGATAGACTTAGAAAATTTTCACTCAACACAAAGTGACAATCGACCTCAATTGGTTTCAATGGATGTTAATCGACTATATCTGACAAAGTTAGATGCAAACTCACTCAAATATATGAGAAATGTTGAAATTCGACTTTAAATTAGGAAGATAGACTTAGAAAATTTTCTTTCAACACAAAGTGACAATCGACCTCAATGGGCTTCAATGGATGTTAATCGACGATATCTGACAAAGTTAGATGCAAACTCACTCAAATATATGAGAAATGTTGAAATCCGAATTCAAATTAGGAAGATAGACTTAGAAAATTTTCTTTCAACACAAAGTGACAATCGACCTCAATGGGCTTCAATCAATGTTAATCGACGATATCTGACAAAGTTAGATGCAAACTCACTCAAATATATGAGAAATGTTGAAATTCGACTTCAAATTAGGAAGATAGACTTAGAAAATTTTCTTTCAACACAAAGTGACAATCGACCTCAATCGGCTTCAATGGATGTTAATCGACGATATCTGACAAAGTTAGATGCAAACTCACTCAAATATATGAGAAATGTTGAAATTCGACTTTAAATTAGGAAGATAGACTTAGAAAATTTTCACTCAACACAAAGTGACAATTGACCTCAATTGGCTTCAATCAATGTTAATCGACGATATCTGACAAAGTAAGATGCAAACTCACTCAAATATATGAGAAATGTTGAAATTCGACTTTAAATTAGGAAGATAGACTTAGAAAATTTTCTTTCAACACAAAGTGACAATCGACCTCAATGGGCTTCAATGGATGTTAATCGACGATATCTGACAAAGTTAGATGCAAACTCACTCAAATATATGAGAAATGTTGAAATCCGAATTCAAATTAGGAAGATAGATTTAGAAAATTTTCTTTCAACACAAAGTGACAATCGACCTCAATGGGCTTCAATCAATGTTAATCGACGATATCTGACAAAGTTAGATGCAAACTCACTCAAATATATGAGAAATGTTGAAATTCGACTCCAAATTAGAAAAATAGACTTAGAAAATTTTCACTCAACACAAAGTGACAATCGACCTCAATTGGCTTCAATGGATGTTAATCGACGATATATGACAAAGTTAGATGCAAACTTACTCAAATATATGAGAAATGTTGAAATTCGACTTCAAATTAGGAAGATAGACTTAGAAAATTTTCACTCAACACAAAGTGACAATCGACCTCAATGGGCTTCAATGGATGTTAATCGACGATATCTGACAAAGTTAGATGCAAACTCACTCAAATATATGAGAAATGTTGAAATTCGACTTTAAATTAGGAAGATAGACTTAGAAAATTTTCACTCAACACAAAGTGACAATTGACCTCAATTGGCTTCAATCAATGTTAATCGACGATATCTGACAAAGTAAGATGCAAACTCACTCAAATATATGAGAAATGTTGAAATTCGACTTTAAATTAGGAAGATAGACTTAGAAAATTTTCTTTCGACACAAAGTGACAATCGACCTCAATGGGCTTCAATGGATGTTAATCGACGATATCTGACAAAGTTAGATGCAAACTCACTCAAATATATGAGAAATGTTGAAATCCGAATTCAAATTAGGAAGATAGACTTAGAAAATTTTCTTTCAACACAAAGTGACAATCGACCTCAATGGGCTTCAATCAATGTTAATCGACGATATCTGACAAAGTTAGATGCAAACTCACTCAATATGAGAAATGTTGAAATTCGACTCCAAATTAGAAAGATAGACTTAAAAAATTTTCACTCAACACAAAGTGACAATCGACCTCAATTGGCTTCAATGGATGTTAATCGACGATATCTGACAAAGTTAGATGCAAACTTACTCAAATATATGAGAAATGTTGAAATTCGACTTCAAATTAGGAAGATAGACTTAGAAAATTTTCACTCAACACAAAGTGACAATCGACCTCAATGGGCTAAAATGGATGTTAATCGACGATATCTGACAAAGTTAGATGCAAACTCACTCAAATATATGAGAAATGTTGAAATTCGACTTTAAATTAGGAAGATAGACTTAGAAAATTTTCACTCAACACAAAGTGACAATCGACCTCAATGGGCTTCAATGGATGTTAATCGACGATATCTGACAAAGTTAGACGCAAACTCACTCAAATATATGAGAAATGTTGAAATTCGACTTTAAATTAGGAAGATAGACTTAGAAAATTTTCACTCAACACAAAGTGACAATCGACCTCAATGGGCTAAAATGGATGTTAATCGACGATATCTGACAAAGTTAGATGCAAACTCACTCAAATATATGAGAAATGTTGAAATTCGACTTTAAATTAGGAAGATAGACTTAGAAAATTTTCACTCAACACAAAGTGACAATCGACCTCAATGGGCTTCAATCAATGTTAATCGACGATATCTGACAAAGTTAGATGCAAACTCACTCAAATATATGAGAAATGTTGGAATTCGACTCCAAATTAGAAAGATAGACTTAGAAAATTTTCACTCAACACAAAGTGACAATCGACCTCAATTGGTTTCAATGGATGTTAATCGACTATATCTGACAAAGTTAGATGCAAACTCACTCAAATATATGAGAAATGTTGAAATTCGACTTTAAATTAGGAAGATAGACTTAGAAAATTTTCTTTCAACACAAAGTGACAATCGACCTCAATGGGCTTCAATGGATGTTAATCGACGATATCTGACAAAGTTAGATGCAAACTCACTCAAATATATGAGAAATGTTGAAATCCGAATTCAAATTAGGAAGATAGACTTAGAAAATTTTCTTTCAACACAAAGTGACAATCGACCTCAATGGGCTTCAATCAATGTTAATCGACGATATCTGACAAAGTTAGATGCAAACTCACTCAAATATATGAGAAATGTTGAAATTCGACTTCAAATTAGGAAGATAGACTTAGAAAATTTTCTTTCAACACAAAGTGACAATCGACCTCAATGGGCTTCAATGGATGTTAATCGACGATATCTGACAAAGTTAGATGCAAACTCACTCAAATATATGAGAAATGTTGAAATTCGACTTTAAATTAGGAAGATAGACTTAGAAAATTTTCACTCAACACAAAGTGACAATTGACCTCAATTGGCTTCAATCAATGTTAATCGACGATATCTGACAAAGTAAGATGCAAACTCACTCAAATATATGAGAAATGTTGAAATTCGACTTTAAATTAGGAAGATAGACTTAGAAAATTTTCTTTCAACACAAAGTGACAATCGACCTCAATGGGCTTCAATGGATGTTAATCGACGATATCTGACAAAGTTAGATGCAAACTCACTCAAATATATGAGAAATGTTGAAATCCGAATTCAAATTAGGAAGATAGACTTAGAAAATTTTCTTTCAACACAAAGTGACAATCGACCTCAATGGGCTTCAATCAATGTTAATCGACGATATCTGACAAAGTTAGATGCAAACTCACTCAAATATATGAGAAATGTTGAAATCCGAATTCAAATTAGGAAGATAGACTTAGAAAATTTTCTTTCAACACAAAGTGACAATCGACCTCAATGGGCTTCAATCAATGTTAATCGACGATATCTGACAAAGTTAGATGCAAACTCACTCAAATATATGAGAAATGATGAAATTCGACTTCAAATTAGGGAGATAGACTTAGAAAATTTTCTTTCAACACAAAGTGACAATCGACCTCAATGGGCTTCAATGGATGTTAATCGACGATATCTGACAAAGTTAGATGCAAACTCACTCAAATATATGAGAAATGTTGAAATTCGACTTTAAATTAGGAAGATAGACTTAGAAAATTTTCACTCAACACAAAGTGACAATTGACCTCAATTGGCTTCAATCAATGTTAATCGACGATATCTGACAAAGTAAGATGCAAACTCACTCAAATATATGAGAAATGTTGAAATTCGACTTTAAATTAGGAAGATAGACTTAGAAAATTTTCTTTCAACACAAAGTGACAATCGACCTCAATGGGCTTCAATGGATGTTAATCGAAGATATCTGACAAAGTTAGATGCAAACTCACTCAAATATATGAGAAATGTTGAAATCCGAATTCAAATTAGGAAGATAGACTTAGAAAATTTTCTTTCAACACAAAGTGACAATCGACCTCAATGGGCTTCAATCAATGTTAATCGACGATATCTGACAAAGTTAGATGCAAACTCACTCAAATATATGAGAAATGTTGAAATTCGACTCCAAATTAGAAAGATAGACTTAGAAAATTTTCACTCAACACAAAGTGACAATCGACCTCAATTGGCTTCAATGGATGTTAATCGACGATATCTGACAAAGTTAGATGCAAACTTACTCAAATATATGAGAAATGTTGAAATTCGACTTTAAATTAGGAAGATAGACTTAGAAAATTTTCTTTCGACACAAAGTGACAATCGACCTCAATGGGCTTCAATGGATGTTAATCGACGATATCTGACAAAGTTAGATGCAAACTCACTCAAATATATGAGAAATGTTGAAATCCGAATTCAAATTAGGAAGATAGACTTAGAAAATTTTCTTTCAACACAAAGTGACAATCGACCTCAATGGGCTTCAATCAATGTTAATCGACGATATCTGACAAAGTTAGATGCAAACTCACTCAATATGAGAAATGTTGAAATTCGACTCCAAATTAGAAAGATAGACTTAAAAAATTTTCACTCAACACAAAGTGACAATCGACCTCAATTGGCTTCAATGGATGTTAATCGACGATATCTGACAAAGTTAGATGCAAACTTACTCAAATATATGAGAAATGTTGAAATTCGACTTCAAATTAGGAAGATAGACTTAGAAAATTTTCACTCAACACAAAGTGACAATCGACCTCAATGGGCTAAAATGGATGTTAATCGACGATATCTGACAAAGTTAGATGCAAACTCACTCAAATATATGAGAAATGTTGAAATTCGACTTTAAATTAGGAAGATAGACTTAGAAAATTTTCACTCAACACAAAGTGACAATCGACCTCAATGGGCTTCAATGGATGTTAATCGACGATATCTGACAAAGTTAGACGCAAACTCACTCAAATATATGAGAAATGTTGAAATTCGACTTCAAATTAGGAAGATAGACTTAGAAAATTTTCTTTCAACACAAAGTGACAATCGACCTCAATGGGCTTCAATGGATGTTAATCGACGATATCTGACAAAGTTAGATGCAAACTCACTCAAATATATGAGAAATGTTGAAATCCGAATTCAAATTAGGAAGATAGACTTAGAAAATTTTCTTTCAACACAAAGTGACAATCGACCTCAATGGGCTTCAATCAATGTTAATCGACGATATCTGACAAAGTTAGATGCAAACTCACTCAAATATATGAGAAATGTTGAAATTCGACTTCAAATTAGGAAGATAGACTTAGAAAATTTTCTTTCAACACAAAGTGACAATCGACCTCAATGGGCTTCAATGGATGTTAATCGACGATATCTGACAAAGTTAGATGCAAACTCACTCAAATATATGAGAAATGTTGAAATTCGACTTTAAATTAGGAAGATAGACTTAGAAAATTTTCACTCAACACAAAGTGACAATTGACCTCAATTGGCTTCAATCAATGTTAATCGACGATATCTGACAAAGTAAGATGCAAACTCACTCAAATATATGAGAAATGTTGAAATTCGACTTTAAATTAGGAAGATAGACTTAAAAAATTTTCTTTCAACACAAAGTGACAATCGACCTCAATGGGCTTCAATGGATGTTAATCGACGATATCTGACAAAGTTAGATGCAAACTCACTCAAATATATGAGAAATGTTGAAATCCGAATTCAAATTAGGAAGATAGACTTAGAAAATTTTCTTTCAACACAAAGTGACAATCGACCTCAATGGGCTTCAATCAATGTTAATCGACGATATCTGACAAAGTTAGATGCAAACTCACTCAAATATATGAGAAATGTTGAAATCCGAATTCAAATTAGGAAGATAGACTTAGAAAATTTTCTTTCAACACAAAGTGACAATCGACCTCAATGGGCTTCAATCAATGTTAATCGACGATATCTGACAAAGTTAGATGCAAACTCACTCAAATATATGAGAAATGTTGAAATTCGACTTCAAATTAGGGAGATAGACTTAGAAAATTTTCTTTCAACACAAAGTGACAATCGACCTCAATGGGCTTCAATGGATGTTAATCGACGATATCTGACAAAGTTAGATGCAAACTCACTCAAATATATGAGAAATGTTGAAATTCGACTTTAAATTAGGAAGATAGACTTAGAAAATTTTCACTCAACACAAAGTGACAATTGACCTCAATTGGCTTCAATCAATGTTAATCGACGATATCTGACAAAGTAAGATGCAAACTCACTCAAATATATGAGAAATGTTGAAATTCGACTTTAAATTAGGAAGATAGACTTAGAAAATTTTCTTTCAACACAAAGTGACAATCGACCTCAATGGGCTTCAATGGATGTTAATCGAAGATATCTGACAAAGTTAGATGCAAACTCACTCAAATATATGAGAAATGTTGAAATCCGAATTCAAATTAGGAAGATAGACTTAGAAAATTTTCTTTCAACACAAAGTGACAATCGACCTCAATGGGCTTCAATCAATGTTAATCGACGATATCTGACAAAGTTAGATGCAAACTCACTCAAATATATGAGAAATGTTGAAATTCGACTCCAAATTAGAAAGATAGACTTAGAAAATTTTCACTCAACACAAAGTGACAATCGACCTCAATTGGCTTCAATGGATGTTAATCGACGATATCTGACAAAGTTAGATGCAAACTTACTCAAATATATGAGAAATGTTGAAATTCGACTTCAAATTAGGAAGATAGACTTAGAAAATTTTCACTCAACACAAAGTGACAATCGACCTCAATGGGCTAAAATGGATGTTAATCGACGATATCTGACAAAGTTAGATGCAAACTCACTCAAATATATGAGAAATGTTGAAATTCGACTTTAAATTAGGAAGATAGACTTAGAAAATTTTCACTCAACACAAAGTGACAATCGACCTCAATGGGCTTCAATGGATGTTAATCGACGATATCTGACAAAGTTAGATGCAAACTCACTCAAATATATGAGAAATAATGAAATTCGACTTCAAATTAGGAAGATAGACTTAGAAAATTTTCTTTCAACACAAAGTGACAATCGACCTCAATGGGCTTCAATGGATGTTAATCGACGATATCTGACAAAGTTAGATGCAAACTCACTCAAATATATGAGAAATGTTGAAATTCGACTTTAAATTAGGAAGATAGACTTAGAAAATTTTCACTCAACACAAAGTGACAATCGACCTCAATGGGCTTCAATGGATGTTAATCGACGATATCTGACAAAGTTAGATGCAAACTCACTCAAATATATGAGAAATGTTGAAATTCGACTTTAAATTAGGAAGATAGACTTAGAAAATTTTCTTTCAACACAAAGTGACAATCGACCTCAATGGGCTTCAATGGATGTTAATCGACGATATCTGACAAAGTTAGATGCAAACTCACTCAAATATATGAGAAATGTTGAAATCCGAATTCAAATTAGGAAGATAGACTTAGAAAATTTTCTTTCAACACAAAGTGACAATCGACCTCAATGGGCTTCAATCAATGTTAATCGACGATATCTGACAAAGTTAGATGCAAACTCACTCAAATATATGAGAAATGTTGAAATTCGACTTCAAATTAGGGAGATAGACTTAGAAAATTTTCTTTCAACACAAAGTGACAATCGACCTCAATGGGCTTCAATGGATGTTAATCGACGATATCTGACAAAGTTAGATGCAACTCACTCAAATATATGAGAAATGTTGAAATTCGACTTTAAATTAGGAAGATAGACTTAGAAAATTTTCACTCAACACAAAGTGACAATTGACCTCAATTGGCTTCAATCAATGTTAATCGACGATATCTGACAAAGTAAGATGCAAACTCACTCAAATATATGAGAAATGTTGAAATTCGACTTTAAATTAGGAAGATAGACTTAGAACATTTTCTTTCAACACAAAGTGACAATCGACCTCAATGGGCTTCAATGGATGTTAATCGACGATATCTGACAAAGTTAGATGCAAACTCACTCAAATATATGAGAAATGTTGAAATCCGAATTCAAATTAGGAAGATAGACTTAGAAAATTTTCTTTCAACACAAAGTGACAATCGACCTCAATGGGCTTCAATCAATGTTAATCGACGATATCTGACAAAGTTAGATGCAAACTCACTCAAATATATGAGAAATGTTGAAATTCGACTCCAAATTAGAAAGATAGACTTAGAAAATTTTCACTCAACACAAAGTGACAATCGACCTCAATTGGCTTCAATGGATGTTAATCGACGATATCTGACAAAGTTAGATGCAAACTTACTCAAATATATGAGAAATGTTGAAATTCGACTTCAAATTAGGAAGATAGACTTAGAAAATTTTCACTCAACACAAAGTGACAATCGACCTCAATGGGCTAAAATGGATGTTAATCGACGATATCTGACAAAGTTAGATGCAAACTCACTCAAATATATGAGAAATGTTGAAATTCGACTTTAAATTAGGAAGATAGACTTAGAAAATTTTCACTCAACACAAAGTGACAATCGACCTCAATGGGCTTCAATGGATGTTAATCGACGATATCTGACAAAGTTAGATGCAAACTCACTCAAATATATGAGAAATGTTGAAATTCGACTTCAAATTAGGAAGATAGACTTAGAAAATTTTCTTTCAACACAAAGTGACAATCGACCTCAATGGGCTTCAATGGATGTCAATCGACGATATCTGACAAAGTTAGATGCAAACTCACTCAAATATATGAGAAATGTTGAAATTCGACTTTAAATTAGGAAGATAGACTTAGAAAATTTTCACTCAACACAAAGTGACAATCGACCTCAATGGGCTTCAATCAATGTTAATCGACGATATCTGACAAAGTAAGATGCAAACTCACTCAAATATATGAGAAATGTTGAAATCCGAATTCAAATTAGGAAGATAGACTTAGAAAATTTTCACTCAACACAAAGTGACAATCGACCTCAATGGGCTAAAATGGATGTTAATCGACGATATCTGACAAAGTTAGATGCAAACTCACTCAAATATATGAGAAATGTTGAAATTCGACTTTAAATTAGGAAGATAGACTTAGAAAATTTTCACTCAACACAAAGTGACAATCGACCTCAATGGGCTTCAATCAATGTTAATCGACGATATCTGACAAAGTTAGATGCAAACTCACTCAAATATATGAGAAATGTTGGAATTCGACTCCAAATTAGAAAGATAGACTTAGAAAATTTTCACTCAACACAAAGTGACAATCGACCTCAATTGGTTTCAATGGATGTTAATCGACTATATCTGACAAAGTTAGATGCAAACTCACTCAAATATATGAGAAATGTTGAAATTCGACTTTAAATTAGGAAGATAGACTTAGAAAATTTTCTTTCAACACAAAGTGACAATCGACCTCAATGGGCTTCAATGGATGTTAATCGACGATATCTGACAAAGTTAGATGCAAACTCACTCAAATATATGAGAAATGTTGAAATTCGACTCCAAATTAGAAAGATAGACTTAGAAAATTTTCACTCAACACAAAGTGACAATCGACCTCAATTGGCTTCAATGGATGTTAATCGACGATATCTGACAAAGTTAGATGCAAACTTACTCAAATATATGAGAAATGTTGAAATTCGACTTCAAATTAGGAAGATAGACTTAGAAAATTTTCACTCAACACAAAGTGACAATCGACCTCAATGGGCTAAAATGGATGTTAATCGACGATATCTGACAAAGTTAGATGCAAACTCACTCAAATATATGAGAAATGTTGAAATTCGACTTTAAATTAGGAAGATAGACTTAGAAAATTTTCACTCAACACAAAGTGACAATCGACCTCAATGGGCTTCAATGGATGTTAATCGACGATATCTGACAAAGTTAGATGCAAACTCACTCAAATATATGAGAAATGTTGAAATTCGACTTCAAATTAGGAAGATAGACTTAGAAAATTTTCTTTCAACACAAAGTGACAATCGACCTCAATGGGCTTCAATGGATGTTAATCGACGATATCTGACAAAGTTAGATGCAAACTCACTCAAATATATGAGAAATGTTGAAATCCGAATTCAAATTAGGAAGATAGACTTAGAAAATTTTCTTTCAACACAAAGTGACAATCGACCTCAATGGGCTTCAATCAATGTTAATCGACGATATCTGACAAAGTTAGATGCAAACTCACTCAATATGAGAAATGTTGAAATTCGACTCCAAATTAGAAAGATAGACTTAAAAAATTTTCACTCAACACAAAGTGACAATCGACCTCAATTGGCTTCAATGGATGTTAATCGACGATATCTGACAAAGTTAGATGCAAACTTACTCAAATATATGAGAAATGTTGAAATTCGACTTCAAATTAGGAAGATAGACTTAGAAAATTTTCACTCAACACAAAGTGACAATCGACCTCAATGGGCTAAAATGGATGTTAATCGACGATATCTGACAAAGTTAGATGCAAACTCACTCAAATATATGAGAAATGTTGAAATTCGACTTTAAATTAGGAAGATAGACTTAGAAAATTTTCACTCAACACAAAGTGACAATCGACCTCAATGGGCTTCAATGGATGTTAATCGACGATATCTGACAAAGTTAGACGCAAACTCACTCAAATATATGAGAAATGTTGAAATTCGACTTCAAATTAGGAAGATAGACTTAGAAAATTTTCTTTCAACACAAAGTGACAATCGACCTCAATGGGCTTCAATGGATGTTAATCGACGATATCTGACAAAGTTAGATGCAAACTCACTCAAATATATGAGAAATGTTGAAATTCGACTTTAAATTAGGAAGATAGACTTAGAAAATTTTCACTCAACACAAAGTGACAATCGACCTCAATGGGCTAAAATGGATGTTAATCGACGATATCTGACAAAGTTAGATGCAAACTCACTCAAATATATGAGAAATGTTGAAATTCGACTTTAAATTAGGAAGATAGACTTAGAAAATTTTCACTCAACACAAAGTGACAATCGACCTCAATGGGCTTCAATCAATGTTAATCGACGATATCTGACAAAGTTAGATGCAAACTCACTCAAATATATGAGAAATGTTGGAATTCGACTCCAAATTAGAAAGATAGACTTAGAAAATTTTCACTCAACACAAAGTGACAATCGACCTCAATTGGTTTCAATGGATGTTAATCGACTATATCTGACAAAGTTAGATGCAAACTCACTCAAATATATGAGAAATGTTGAAATTCGACTTTAAATTAGGAAGATAGACTTAGAAAATTTTCTTTCAACACAAAGTGACAATCGACCTCAATGGGCTAAAATGGATGTTAATCGACGATATCTGACAAAGTTAGATGCAAACTCACTCAAATATATGAGAAATGTTGAAATTCGACTTTAAATTAGGAAGATAGACTTAGAAAATTTTCACTCAACACAAAGTGACAATCGACCTCAATGGGCTTCAATCAATGTTAATCGACGATATCTGACAAAGTTAGATGCAAACTCACTCAAATATATGAGAAATGTTGGAATTCGACTCCAAATTAGAAAGATAGACTTAGAAAATTTTCACTCAACACAAAGTGACAATCGACCTCAATTGGCTTCAATGGATGTTAATCGACGATATCTGACAAAGTTAGATGCAAACTTACTCAAATATATGAGAAATGTTGAAATTCGACTTCAAATTAGGAAGATAGACTTAGAAAATTTTCACTCAACACAAAGTGACAATCGACCTCAATGGGCTAAAATGGATGTTAATCGACGATATCTGACAAAGTTAGATGCAAACTCACTCAAATATATGAGAAATGTTGAAATTCGACTTTAAATTAGGAAGATAGACTTAGAAAATTTTCACTCAACACAAAGTGACAATCGACCTCAATGGGCTTCAATGGATGTTAATCGACGATATCTGACAAAGTTAGATGCAAACTCACTCAAATATATGAGAAATAATGAAATTCGACTTCAAATTAGGAAGATAGACTTAGAAAATTTTCTTTCAACACAAAGTGACAATCGACCTCAATGGGCTTCAATGGATGTTAATCGACGATATCTGACAAAGTTAGATGCAAACTCACTCAAATATATGAGAAATGTTGAAATTCGACTTTAAATTAGGAAGATAGACTTAGAAAATTTTCACTCAACACAAAGTGACAATCGACCTCAATGGGCTTCAATGGATGTTAATCGACGATATCTGACAAAGTTAGATGCAAACTCACTCAAATATATGAGAAATGTTGAAATTCGACTTTAAATTAGGAAGATAGACTTAGAAAATTTTCTTTCAACACAAAGTGACAATCGACCTCAATGGGCTTCAATGGATGTTAATCGACGATATCTGACAAAGTTAGATGCAAACTCACTCAAATATATGAGAAATGTTGAAATCCGAATTCAAATTAGGAAGATAGACTTAGAAAATTTTCTTTCAACACAAAGTGACAATCGACCTCAATGGGCTTCAATCAATGTTAATCGACGATATCTGACAAAGTTAGATGCAAACTCACTCAAATATATGAGAAATGTTGAAATTCGACTTCAAATTAGGGAGATAGACTTAGAAAATTTTCTTTCAACACAAAGTGACAATCGACCTCAATGGGCTTCAATGGATGTTAATCGACGATATCTGACAAAGTTAGATGCAACTCACTCAAATATATGAGAAATGTTGAAATTCGACTTTAAATTAGGAAGATAGACTTAGAAAATTTTCACTCAACACAAAGTGACAATTGACCTCAATTGGCTTCAATCAATGTTAATCGACGATATCTGACAAAGTAAGATGCAAACTCACTCAAATATATGAGAAATGTTGAAATTCGACTTTAAATTAGGAAGATAGACTTAGAACATTTTCTTTCAACACAAAGTGACAATCGACCTCAATGGGCTTCAATGGATGTTAATCGACGATATCTGACAAAGTTAGATGCAAACTCACTCAAATATATGAGAAATGTTGAAATCCGAATTCAAATTAGGAAGATAGACTTAGAAAATTTTCTTTCAACACAAAGTGACAATCGACCTCAATGGGCTTCAATCAATGTTAATCGACGATATCTGACAAAGTTAGATGCAAACTCACTCAAATATATGAGAAATGTTGAAATTCGACTCCAAATTAGAAAGATAGACTTAGAAAATTTTCACTCAACACAAAGTGACAATCGACCTCAATTGGCTTCAATGGATGTTAATCGACGATATCTGACAAAGTTAGATGCAAACTTACTCAAATATATGAGAAATGTTGAAATTCGACTTCAAATTAGGAAGATAGACTTAGAAAATTTTCACTCAACACAAAGTGACAATCGACCTCAATGGGCTAAAATGGATGTTAATCGACGATATCTGACAAAGTTAGATGCAAACTCACTCAAATATATGAGAAATGTTGAAATTCGACTTTAAATTAGGAAGATAGACTTAGAAAATTTTCACTCAACACAAAGTGACAATCGACCTCAATGGGCTTCAATGGATGTTAATCGACGATATCTGACAAAGTTAGATGCAAACTCACTCAAATATATGAGAAATGTTGAAATTCGACTTCAAATTAGGAAGATAGACTTAGAAAATTTTCTTTCAACACAAAGTGACAATCGACCTCAATGGGCTTCAATGGATGTCAATCGACGATATCTGACAAAGTTAGATGCAAACTCACTCAAATATATGAGAAATGTTGAAATTCGACTTTAAATTAGGAAGATAGACTTAGAAAATTTTCACTCAACACAAAGTGACAATCGACCTCAATGGGCTTCAATCAATGTTAATCGACGATATCTGACAAAGTAAGATGCAAACTCACTCAAATATATGAGAAATGTTGAAATCCGAATTCAAATTAGGAAGATAGACTTAGAAAATTTTCACTCAACACAAAGTGACAATCGACCTCAATGGGCTAAAATGGATGTTAATCGACGATATCTGACAAAGTTAGATGCAAACTCACTCAAATATATGAGAAATGTTGAAATTCGACTTTAAATTAGGAAGATAGACTTAGAAAATTTTCACTCAACACAAAGTGACAATCGACCTCAATGGGCTTCAATCAATGTTAATCGACGATATCTGACAAAGTTAGATGCAAACTCACTCAAATATATGAGAAATGTTGGAATTCGACTCCAAATTAGAAAGATAGACTTAGAAAATTTTCACTCAACACAAAGTGACAATCGACCTCAATTGGTTTCAATGGATGTTAATCGACTATATCTGACAAAGTTAGATGCAAACTCACTCAAATATATGAGAAATGTTGAAATTCGACTTTAAATTAGGAAGATAGACTTAGAAAATTTTCTTTCAACACAAAGTGACAATCGACCTCAATGGGCTTCAATGGATGTTAATCGACGATATCTGACAAAGTTAGATGCAAACTCACTCAAATATATGAGAAATGTTGAAATTCGACTCCAAATTAGAAAGATAGACTTAGAAAATTTTCACTCAACACAAAGTGACAATCGACCTCAATTGGCTTCAATGGATGTTAATCGACGATATCTGACAAAGTTAGATGCAAACTTACTCAAATATATGAGAAATGTTGAAATTCGACTTCAAATTAGGAAGATAGACTTAGAAAATTTTCACTCAACACAAAGTGACAATCGACCTCAATGGGCTAAAATGGATGTTAATCGACGATATCTGACAAAGTTAGATGCAAACTCACTCAAATATATGAGAAATGTTGAAATTCGACTTTAAATTAGGAAGATAGACTTAGAAAATTTTCACTCAACACAAAGTGACAATCGACCTCAATGGGCTTCAATGGATGTTAATCGACGATATCTGACAAAGTTAGATGCAAACTCACTCAAATATATGAGAAATGTTGAAATTCGACTTCAAATTAGGAAGATAGACTTAGAAAATTTTCTTTCAACACAAAGTGACAATCGACCTCAATGGGCTTCAATGGATGTTAATCGACGATATCTGACAAAGTTAGATGCAAACTCACTCAAATATATGAGAAATGTTGAAATCCGAATTCAAATTAGGAAGATAGACTTAGAAAATTTTCTTTCAACACAAAGTGACAATCGACCTCAATGGGCTTCAATCAATGTTAATCGACGATATCTGACAAAGTTAGATGCAAACTCACTCAATATGAGAAATGTTGAAATTCGACTCCAAATTAGAAAGATAGACTTAAAAAATTTTCACTCAACACAAAGTGACAATCGACCTCAATTGGCTTCAATGGATGTTAATCGACGATATCTGACAAAGTTAGATGCAAACTTACTCAAATATATGAGAAATGTTGAAATTCGACTTCAAATTAGGAAGATAGACTTAGAAAATTTTCACTCAACACAAAGTGACAATCGACCTCAATGGGCTAAAATGGATGTTAATCGACGATATCTGACAAAGTTAGATGCAAACTCACTCAAATATATGAGAAATGTTGAAATTCGACTTTAAATTAGGAAGATAGACTTAGAAAATTTTCACTCAACACAAAGTGACAATCGACCTCAATGGGCTTCAATGGATGTTAATCGACGATATCTGACAAAGTTAGACGCAAACTCACTCAAATATATGAGAAATGTTGAAATTCGACTTCAAATTAGGAAGATAGACTTAGAAAATTTTCTTTCAACACAAAGTGACAATCGACCTCAATGGGCTTCAATGGATGTTAATCGACGATATCTGACAAAGTTAGATGCAAACTCACTCAAATATATGAGAAATGTTGAAATTCGACTTTAAATTAGGAAGATAGACTTAGAAAATTTTCACTCAACACAAAGTGACAATCGACCTCAATGGGCTAAAATGGATGTTAATCGACGATATCTGACAAAGTTAGATGCAAACTCACTCAAATATATGAGAAATGTTGAAATTCGACTTTAAATTAGGAAGATAGACTTAGAAAATTTTCACTCAACACAAAGTGACAATCGACCTCAATGGGCTTCAATCAATGTTAATCGACGATATCTGACAAAGTTAGATGCAAACTCACTCAAATATATGAGAAATGTTGGAATTCGACTCCAAATTAGAAAGATAGACTTAGAAAATTTTCACTCAACACAAAGTGACAATCGACCTCAATTGGTTTCAATGGATGTTAATCGACTATATCTGACAAAGTTAGATGCAAACTCACTCAAATATATGAGAAATGTTGAAATTCGACTTTAAATTAGGAAGATAGACTTAGAAAATTTTCTTTCAACACAAAGTGACAATCGACCTCAATGGGCTTCAATGGATGTTAATCGACGATATCTGACAAAGTTAGATGCAAACTCACTCAAATATATGAGAAATGTTGAAATCCGAATTCAAATTAGGAAGATAGACTTAGAAAATTTTCTTTCAACACAAAGTGACAATCGACCTCAATGGGCTTCAATCAATGTTAATCGACGATATCTGACAAAGTTAGATGCAAACTCACTCAAATATATGAGAAATGTTGAAATTCGACTTCAAATTAGGAAGATAGACTTAGAAAATTTTCTTTCAACACAAAGTGACAATCGACCTCAATGGGCTTCAATGGATGTTAATCGACGATATCTGACAAAGTTAGATGCAAACTCACTCAAATATATGAGAAATGTTGAAATTCGACTTTAAATTAGGAAGATAGACTTAGAAAATTTTCACTCAACACAAAGTGACAATTGACCTCAATTGGCTTCAATCAATGTTAATCGACGATATCTGACAAAGTAAGATGCAAACTCACTCAAATATATGAGAAATGTTGAAATTCGACTTTAAATTAGGAAGATAGACTTAGAAAATTTTCTTTCAACACAAAGTGACAATCGACCTCAATGGGCTTCAATGGATGTTAATCGACGATATCTGACAAAGTTAGATGCAAACTCACTCAAATATATGAGAAATGTTGAAATCCGAATTCAAATTAGGAAGATAGACTTAGAAAATTTTCTTTCAACACAAAGTGACAATCGACCTCAATGGGCTTCAATCAATGTTAATCGACGATATCTGACAAAGTTAGATGCAAACTCACTCAAATATATGAGAAATGTTGAAATCCGAATTCAAATTAGGAAGATAGACTTAGAAAATTTTCTTTCAACACAAAGTGACAATCGACCTCAATGGGCTTCAATCAATGTTAATCGACGATATCTGACAAAGTTAGATGCAAACTCACTCAAATATATGAGAAATGTTGAAATTCGACTTCAAATTAGGGAGATAGACTTAGAAAATTTTCTTTCAACACAAAGTGACAATCGACCTCAATGGGCTTCAATGGATGTTAATCGACGATATCTGACAAAGTTAGATGCAAACTCACTCAAATATATGAGAAATGTTGAAATTCGACTTTAAATTAGGAAGATAGACTTAGAAAATTTTCACTCAACACAAAGTGACAATTGACCTCAATTGGCTTCAATCAATGTTAATCGACGATATCTGACAAAGTAAGATGCAAACTCACTCAAATATATGAGAAATGTTGAAATTCGACTTTAAATTAGGAAGATAGACTTAGAAAATTTTCTTTCAACACAAAGTGACAATCGACCTCAATGGGCTTCAATGGATGTTAATCGAAGATATCTGACAAAGTTAGATGCAAACTCACTCAAATATATGAGAAATGTTGAAATCCGAATTCAAATTAGGAAGATAGACTTAGAAAATTTTCTTTCAACACAAAGTGACAATCGACCTCAATGGGCTTCAATCAATGTTAATCGACGATATCTGACAAAGTTAGATGCAAACTCACTCAAATATATGAGAAATGTTGAAATTCGACTCCAAATTAGAAAGATAGACTTAGAAAATTTTCACTCAACACAAAGTGACAATCGACCTCAATTGGCTTCAATGGATGTTAATCGACGATATCTGACAAAGTTAGATGCAAACTTACTCAAATATATGAGAAATGTTGAAATTCGACTTCAAATTAGGAAGATAGACTTAGAAAATTTTCACTCAACACAAAGTGACAATCGACCTCAATGGGCTAAAATGGATGTTAATCGACGATATCTGACAAAGTTAGATGCAAACTCACTCAAATATATGAGAAATGTTGAAATTCGACTTTAAATTAGGAAGATAGACTTAGAAAATTTTCACTCAACACAAAGTGACAATCGACCTCAATGGGCTTCAATGGATGTTAATCGACGATATCTGACAAAGTTAGATGCAAACTCACTCAAATATATGAGAAATAATGAAATTCGACTTCAAATTAGGAAGATAGACTTAGAAAATTTTCTTTCAACACAAAGTGACAATCGACCTCAATGGGCTTCAATGGATGTTAATCGACGATATCTGACAAAGTTAGATGCAAACTCACTCAAATATATGAGAAATGTTGAAATTCGACTTTAAATTAGGAAGATAGACTTAGAAAATTTTCACTCAACACAAAGTGACAATCGACCTCAATGGGCTTCAATGGATGTTAATCGACGATATCTGACAAAGTTAGATGCAAACTCACTCAAATATATGAGAAATGTTGAAATTCGACTTTAAATTAGGAAGATAGACTTAGAAAATTTTCTTTCAACACAAAGTGACAATCGACCTCAATGGGCTTCAATGGATGTTAATCGACGATATCTGACAAAGTTAGATGCAAACTCACTCAAATATATGAGAAATGTTGAAATCCGAATTCAAATTAGGAAGATAGACTTAGAAAATTTTCTTTCAACACAAAGTGACAATCGACCTCAATGGGCTTCAATCAATGTTAATCGACGATATCTGACAAAGTTAGATGCAAACTCACTCAAATATATGAGAAATGTTGAAATTCGACTTCAAATTAGGGAGATAGACTTAGAAAATTTTCTTTCAACACAAAGTGACAATCGACCTCAATGGGCTTCAATGGATGTTAATCGACGATATCTGACAAAGTTAGATGCAACTCACTCAAATATATGAGAAATGTTGAAATTCGACTTTAAATTAGGAAGATAGACTTAGAAAATTTTCACTCAACACAAAGTGACAATTGACCTCAATTGGCTTCAATCAATGTTAATCGACGATATCTGACAAAGTAAGATGCAAACTCACTCAAATATATGAGAAATGTTGAAATTCGACTTTAAATTAGGAAGATAGACTTAGAACATTTTCTTTCAACACAAAGTGACAATCGACCTCAATGGGCTTCAATGGATGTTAATCGACGATATCTGACAAAGTTAGATGCAAACTCACTCAAATATATGAGAAATGTTGAAATCCGAATTCAAATTAGGAAGATAGACTTAGAAAATTTTCTTTCAACACAAAGTGACAATCGACCTCAATGGGCTTCAATCAATGTTAATCGACGATATCTGACAAAGTTAGATGCAAACTCACTCAAATATATGAGAAATGTTGAAATTCGACTCCAAATTAGAAAGATAGACTTAGAAAATTTTCACTCAACACAAAGTGACAATCGACCTCAATTGGCTTCAATGGATGTTAATCGACGATATCTGACAAAGTTAGATGCAAACTTACTCAAATATATGAGAAATGTTGAAATTCGACTTCAAATTAGGAAGATAGACTTAGAAAATTTTCACTCAACACAAAGTGACAATCGACCTCAATGGGCTAAAATGGATGTTAATCGACGATATCTGACAAAGTTAGATGCAAACTCACTCAAATATATGAGAAATGTTGAAATTCGACTTTAAATTAGGAAGATAGACTTAGAAAATTTTCACTCAACACAAAGTGACAATCGACCTCAATGGGCTTCAATGGATGTTAATCGACGATATCTGACAAAGTTAGATGCAAACTCACTCAAATATATGAGAAATGTTGAAATTCGACTTCAAATTAGGAAGATAGACTTAGAAAATTTTCTTTCAACACAAAGTGACAATCGACCTCAATGGGCTTCAATGGATGTCAATCGACGATATCTGACAAAGTTAGATGCAAACTCACTCAAATATATGAGAAATGTTGAAATTCGACTTTAAATTAGGAAGATAGACTTAGAAAATTTTCACTCAACACAAAGTGACAATCGACCTCAATGGGCTTCAATCAATGTTAATCGACGATATCTGACAAAGTAAGATGCAAACTCACTCAAATATATGAGAAATGTTGAAATCCGAATTCAAATTAGGAAGATAGACTTAGAAAATTTTCACTCAACACAAAGTGACAATCGACCTCAATGGGCTAAAATGGATGTTAATCGACGATATCTGACAAAGTTAGATGCAAACTCACTCAAATATATGAGAAATGTTGAAATTCGACTTTAAATTAGGAAGATAGACTTAGAAAATTTTCACTCAACACAAAGTGACAATCGACCTCAATGGGCTTCAATCAATGTTAATCGACGATATCTGACAAAGTTAGATGCAAACTCACTCAAATATATGAGAAATGTTGGAATTCGACTCCAAATTAGAAAGATAGACTTAGAAAATTTTCACTCAACACAAAGTGACAATCGACCTCAATTGGTTTCAATGGATGTTAATCGACTATATCTGACAAAGTTAGATGCAAACTCACTCAAATATATGAGAAATGTTGAAATTCGACTTTAAATTAGGAAGATAGACTTAGAAAATTTTCTTTCAACACAAAGTGACAATCGACCTCAATGGGCTTCAATGGATGTTAATCGACGATATCTGACAAAGTTAGATGCAAACTCACTCAAATATATGAGAAATGTTGAAATTCGACTCCAAATTAGAAAGATAGACTTAGAAAATTTTCACTCAACACAAAGTGACAATCGACCTCAATTGGCTTCAATGGATGTTAATCGACGATATCTGACAAAGTTAGATGCAAACTTACTCAAATATATGAGAAATGTTGAAATTCGACTTCAAATTAGGAAGATAGACTTAGAAAATTTTCACTCAACACAAAGTGACAATCGACCTCAATGGGCTAAAATGGATGTTAATCGACGATATCTGACAAAGTTAGATGCAAACTCACTCAAATATATGAGAAATGTTGAAATTCGACTTTAAATTAGGAAGATAGACTTAGAAAATTTTCACTCAACACAAAGTGACAATCGACCTCAATGGGCTTCAATGGATGTTAATCGACGATATCTGACAAAGTTAGATGCAAACTCACTCAAATATATGAGAAATGTTGAAATTCGACTTCAAATTAGGAAGATAGACTTAGAAAATTTTCTTTCAACACAAAGTGACAATCGACCTCAATGGGCTTCAATGGATGTTAATCGACGATATCTGACAAAGTTAGATGCAAACTCACTCAAATATATGAGAAATGTTGAAATTCGACTTTAAATTAGGAAGATAGACTTAGAAAATTTTCACTCAACACAAAGTGACAATCGACCTCAATGGGCTTCAATCAATGTTAATCGACGATATCTGACAAAGTAAGATGCAAACTCACTCAAATATATGAGAAATGTTGAAATCCGAATTCAAATTAGGAAGATAGACTTAGAAAATTTTCACTCAACACAAAGTGACAATCGACCTCAATGGGCTAAAATGGATGTTAATCGACGATATCTGACAAAGTTAGATGCAAACTCACTCAAATATATGAGAAATGTTGAAATTCGACTTTAAATTAGGAAGATAGACTTAGAAAATTTTCACTCAACACAAAGTGACAATCGACCTCAATGGGCTTCAATCAATGTTAATCGACGATATCTGACAAAGTTAGATGCAAACTCACTCAAATATATGAGAAATGTTGGAATTCGACTCCAAATTAGAAAGATAGACTTAGAAAATTTTCACTCAACACAAAGTGACAATCGACCTCAATTGGTTTCAATGGATGTTAATCGACTATATCTGACAAAGTTAGATGCAAACTCACTCAAATATATGAGAAATGTTGAAATTCGACTTTAAATTAGGAAGATAGACTTAGAAAATTTTCACTCAACACAAAGTGACAATCGACCTCAATGGGCTTCAATGGATGTTAATCGACGATATCTGACAAAGTTAGAGGCAAACTCACTCAAATATATGAGAAATGTTGAAATCCGAATTCAAATTAGGAAGATAGGCTTAGAAAATTTTCTTTCAACACAAAGTGACAATCGACCTCAATGGGCTTCAATCAATGTTAATCGACGATATCTGACAAAGTTAGATGCAAACTCACTCAAATATATGAGAAATGTTGAAATTCGACTTCAAATTAGGAAGATAGACTTAGAAAATTTTCTTTCAACACAAAGTGACAATCGACCTCAATGGGCTTCAATGGATGTTAATCGACGATATCTGACAAAGTTAGATGCAAACTCACTCAAATATATGAGAAATGTTGAAATTCGACTTTAAATTAGGAAGATAGACTTAGAAAATTTTCACTCAACACAAAGTGACAATTGACCTCAATTGGCTTCAATCAATGTTAATCGACGATATCTGACAAAGTAAGATGCAAACTCACTCAAATATATGAGAAATGTTGAAATTCGACTTTAAATTAGGAAGATAGACTTAGAAAATTTTCTTTCAACACAAAGTGACAATCGACCTCAATGGGCTTCAATGGATGTTAATCGACGATATCTGACAAAGTTAGATGCAAACTCACTCAAATATATGAGAAATGTTGAAATCCGAATTCAAATTAGGAAGATAGACTTAGAAAATTTTCTTTCAACACAAAGTGACAATCGACCTCAATGGGCTTCAATCAATGTTAATCGACGATATCTGACAAAGTTAGATGCAAACTCACTCAAATATATGAGAAATGTTGAAATTCGACTCCAAATTAGAAAAATAGACTTAGAAAATTTTCACTCAACACAAAGTGACAATCGACCTCAATGGGCTAAAATGGATGTTAATCGACGATATCTGACAAAGTTAGATGCAAACTCACTCAAATATATGAGAAATGTTGAAATTCGACTTTAAATTAGGAAGATAGACTTAGAAAATTTTCACTCAACACAAAGTGACAATCGACCTCAATGGGCTTCAATCAATGTTAATCGACGATATCTGACAAAGTTAGATGCAAACTCACTCAAATATATGAGAAATGTTGGAATTCGACTCCAAATTAGAAAGATAGACTTAGAAAATTTTCACTCAACACAAAGTGACAATCGACCTCAATTGGTTTCAATGGATGTTAATCGACTATATCTGACAAAGTTAGATGCAAACTCACTCAAATATATGAGAAATGTTGAAATTCGACTTTAAATTAGGAAGATAGACTTAGAAAATTTTCACTCAACACAAAGTGACAATCGACCTCAATGGGCTTCAATGGATGTTAATCGACGATATCTGACAAAGTTAGAGGCAAACTCACTCAAATATATGAGAAATGTTGAAATCCGAATTCAAATTAGGAAGATAGGCTTAGAAAATTTTCTTTCAACACAAAGTGACAATCGACCTCAATGGGCTTCAATCAATGTTAATCGACGATATCTGACAAAGTTAGATGCAAACTCACTCAAATATATGAGAAATGTTGAAATTCGACTTCAAATTAGGAAGATAGACTTAGAAAATTTTCTTTCAACACAAAGTGACAATCGACCTCAATGGGCTTCAATGGATGTTAATCGACGATATCTGACAAAGTTAGATGCAAACTCACTCAAATATATGAGAAATGTTGAAATTCGACTTTAAATTAGGAAGATAGACTTAGAAAATTTTCACTCAACACAAAGTGACAATTGACCTCAATTGGCTTCAATCAATGTTAATCGACGATATCTGACAAAGTAAGATGCAAACTCACTCAAATATATGAGAAATGTTGAAATTCGACTTTAAATTAGGAAGATAGACTTAGAAAATTTTCTTTCAACACAAAGTGACAATCGACCTCAATGGGCTTCAATGGATGTTAATCGACGATATCTGACAAAGTTAGATGCAAACTCACTCAAATATATGAGAAATGTTGAAATCCGAATTCAAATTAGGAAGATAGACTTAGAAAATTTTCTTTCAACACAAAGTGACAATCGACCTCAATGGGCTTCAATCAATGTTAATCGACGATATCTGACAAAGTTAGATGCAAACTCACTCAAATATATGAGAAATGTTGAAATTCGACTCCAAATTAGAAAAATAGACTTAGAAAATTTTCACTCAACACAAAGTGACAATCGACCTCAATTGGCTTCAATGGATGTTAATCGACGATATATGACAAAGTTAGATGCAAACTTACTCAAATATATGAGAAATGTTGAAATTCGACTTCAAATTAGGAAGATAGACTTAGAAAATTTTCACTCAACACAAAGTGACAATCGACCTCAATGGGCTAAAATGGATGTTAATCGACGATATCTGACAAAGTTAGATGCAAACTCACTCAAATATATGAGAAATGTTGAAATTCGACTTTAAATTAGGAAGATAGACTTAGAAAATTTTCACTCAACACAAAGTGACAATCGACCTCAATGGGCTTCAATGGATGTTAATCGACGATATCTGACAAAGTTAGATGCAAACTCACTCAAATATATGAGAAATGTTGAAATTCGACTTCAAATTAGGAAGATAGACTTAGAAAATTTTCTTTCAACACAAAGTGACAATCGACCTCAATGGGCTTCAATGGATGTCAATCGACGATATCTGACAAAGTTAGATGCAAACTCACTCAAATATATGAGAAATGTTGAAATTCGACTTTAAATTAGGAAGATAGACTTAGAAAATTTTCACTGAACACAAAGTGACAATCGACCTCAATGGGCTTCAATCAATGTTAATCGACGATATCTGACAAAGTAAGATGCAAACTCACTCAAATATATGAGAAATGTTGAAATCCGAATTCAAATTAGGAAGATAGACTTAGAAAATTTTCACTCAACACAAAGTGACAATCGACCTCAATGGGCTAAAATGGATGTTAATCGACGATATCTGACAAAGTTAGATGCAAACTCACTCAAATATATGAGAAATGTTGAAATTCGACTTTAAATTAGGAAGATAGACTTAGAAAATTTTCACTCAACACAAAGTGACAATCGACCTCAATGGGCTTCAATCAATGTTAATCGACGATATCTGACAAAGTTAGATGCAAACTCACTCAAATATATGAGAAATGTTGGAATTCGACTCCAAATTAGAAAGATAGACTTAGAAAATTTTCACTCAACACAAAGTGACAATCGACCTCAATTGGTTTCAATGGATGTTAATCGACTATATCTGACAAAGTTAGATGCAAACTCACTCAAATATATGAGAAATGTTGAAATTCGACTTTAAATTAGGAAGATAGACTTAGAAAATTTTCTTTCAACACAAAGTGACAATCGACCTCAATGGGCTTCAATTGATGTTAATCGACGATATCTGACAAAGTTAGATGCAAACTCACTCAAATATATGAGAAATGTTGAAATTCGACTCCAAATTAGAAAGATAGACTTAGAAAATTTTCACTCAACACAAAGTGACAATCGACCTCAATTGGCTTCAATGGATGTTAATCGACGATATCTGACAAAGTTAGATGCAAACTTACTCAAATATATGAGAAATGTTGAAATTCGACTTCAAATTAGGAAGATAGACTTAGAAAATTTTCACTCAACACAAAGTGACAATCGACCTCAATGGGCTAAAATGGATGTTAATCGACGATATCTGACAAAGTTAGATGCAAACTCACTCAAATATATGAGAAATGTTGAAATTCGACTTTAAATTAGGAAGATAGACTTAGAAAATTTTCACTCAACACAAAGTGACAATCGACCTCAATGGGCTTCAATGGATGTTAATCGACGATATCTGACAAAGTTAGATGCAAACTCACTCAAATATATGAGAAATGTTGAAATTCGACTTCAAATTAGGAAGATAGACTTAGAAAATTTTCTTTCAACACAAAGTGACAATCGACCTCAATGGGCTTCAATGGATGTTAATCGACGATATCTGACAAAGTTAGATGCAAACTCACTCAAATATATGAGAAATGTTGAAATTCGACTTTAAATTAGGAAGATAGACTTAGAAAATTTTCACTCAACACAAAGTGACAATCGACCTCAATGGGCTTCAATCAATGTTAATCGACGATATCTGACAAAGTAAGATGCAAACTCACTCAAATATATGAGAAATGTTGAAATCCGAATTCAAATTAGGAAGATAGACTTAGAAAATTTTCACTCAACACAAAGTGACAATCGACCTCAATGGGCTAAAATGGATGTTAATCGACGATATCTGACAAAGTTAGATGCAAACTCACTCAAATATATGAGAAATGTTGAAATTCGACTTTAAATTAGGAAGATAGACTTAGAAAATTTTCACTCAACACAAAGTGACAATCGACCTCAATGGGCTTCAATCAATGTTAATCGACGATATCTGACAAAGTTAGATGCAAACTCACTCAAATATATGAGAAATGTTGGAATTCGACTCCAAATTAGAAAGATAGACTTAGAAAATTTTCACTCAACACAAAGTGACAATCGACCTCAATTGGTTTCAATGGATGTTAATCGACGATATCTGACAAAGTTAGATGCAAACTCACTCAAATATATGAGAAATGTTGGAATTCGACTCCAAATTAGGAAGATAGGCTTAGAAAATTTTCTTTCAACACAAAGTGACAATCGACCTCAATGGGCTTCAATGGATGTTAATCGACGATATCTGACAAAGTTAGATGCAAACTCACTCAAATATATGAGAAATGTTGAAATTCGACTTTAAATTAGGAAGATAGACTTAGAAAATTTTCTTTCAACACAAAGTGACAATCGACCTCAATGGGCTTCAATGGATGTTAATCGACGATATCTGACAAAGTTAGATGCAAACTCACTCAAATATATGAGAAATGTTGAAATTCGACTTTAAATTAGGAAGATAGACTTAGAAAATTTTCTTTCAACACAAAGTGACAATCGACCTCAATGGGCTTCAATGGATGTTAATCGACGATATCTGACAAAGTTAGATGCAAACTCACTCAAATATATGAGAAATGTGTAAATCCGAATTCAAATTAGGAAGATAGACTTAGAAAATTTTCTTTCAACACAAAGTGACAATCGACCTCAATGGGCTTCAATCAATGTTAATCGACGATATCTGACAAAGTTAGATGCAAACTCACTCAAATATATGAGAAATGTTGAAATTCGACTCCAAATTAGAAAAATAGACTTAGAAAATTTTCACTCAACACAAAGTGACAATCGACCTCAATTGGCTTCAATGGATGTTAATCGACGATATATGACAAAGTTAGATGCAAACTTACTCAAATATATGAGAAATGTTGAAATTCGACTTCAAATTAGGAAGATAGACTTAGAAAATTTTCACTCAACACAAAGTGACAATCGACCTCAATGGGCTTCAATGGATGTTAATCGACGATATCTGACAAAGTTAGATGCAAACTCACTCAAATATATGAGAAATGTTGAAATTCGACTTTAAATTAGGAAGATAGACTTAGAAAATTTTCACTCAACACAAAGTGACAATTGACCTCAATTGGCTTCAATCAATGTTAATCGACGATATCTGACAAAGTAAGATGCAAACTCACTCAAATATATGAGAAATGTTGAAATTCGACTTTAAATTAGGAAGATAGACTTAGAAAATTTTCTTTCAACACAAAGTGACAATCGACCTCAATGGGCTTCAATGGATGTTAATCGACGATATCTGACAAAGTTAGATGCAAACTCACTCAAATATATGAGAAATGTTGAAATCCGAATTCAAATTAGGAAGATAGACTTAGAAAATTTTCTTTCAACACAAAGTGACAATCGACCTCAATGGGCTTCAATCAATGTTAATCGACGATATCTGACAAAGTTAGATGCAAACTCACTCAATATGAGAAATGTTGAAATTCGACTCCAAATTAGAAAGATAGACTTAAAAAATTTTCACTCAACACAAAGTGACAATCGACCTCAATTGGCTTCAATGGATGTTAATCGACGATATCTGACAAAGTTAGATGCAAACTTACTCAAATATATGAGAAATGTTGAAATTCGACTTCAAATTAGGAAGATAGACTTAGAACATTTTCACTCAACACAAAGTGACAATCGACCTCAATGGGCTAAAATGGATGTTAATCGACGATATCTGACAAAGTTAGATGCAAACTCACTCAAATATATGAGAAATGTTGAAATTCGACTTTAAATTAGGAAGATAGACTTAGAAAATTTTCACTCAACACAAAGTGACAATCGACCTCAATGGGCTTCAATGGATGTTAATCGACGATATCTGACAAAGTTAGATGCAAACTCACTCAAATATATGAGAAATGTTGAAATTCGACTTCAAATTAGGAAGATAGACTTAGAAAATTTTCTTTCAACACAAAGTGACAATCGACCTCAATGGGCTTCAATGGATGTTAATCGACGATATCTGACAAAGTTAGATGCAAACTCACTCAAATATATGAGAAATGTTGAAATTCGACTTTAAATTAGGAAGATAGACTTAGAAAATTTTCACTCAACACAAAGTGACAATCGACCTCAATGGGCTTCAATCAATGTTAATCGACGATATCTGACAAAGTAAGATGCAAACTCACTCAAATATATGAGAAATGTTGAAATCCGAATTCAAATTAGGAAGATAGACTTAGAAAATTTTCACTCAACACAAAGTGACAATCGACCTCAATGGGCTAAAATGGATGTTAATCGACGATATCTGACAAAGTTAGATGCAAACTCACTCAAATATATGAGAAATGTTGAAATTCGACTTTAAATTAGGAAGATAGACTTAGAAAATTTTCACTCAACACAAAGTGACAATCGACCTCAATGGGCTTCAATCAATGTTAATCGACGATATCTGACAAAGTTAGATGCAAACTCACTCAAATATATGAGAAATGTTGGAATTCGACTCCAAATTAGAAAGATAGACTTAGAAAATTTTCACTCAACACAAAGTGACAATCGACCTCAATTGGTTTCAATGGATGTTAATCGACTATATCTGACAAAGTTAGATGCAAACTCACTCAAATATATGAGAAATGTTGAAATTCGACTTTAAATTAGGAAGATAGACTTAGAAAATTTTCTTTCAACACAAAGTGACAATCGACCTCAATGGGCTTCAATGGATGTTAATCGACGATATCTGACAAAGTTAGAGGCAAACTCACTCAAATATATGAGAAATGTTGAAATCCGAATTCAAATTAGGAAGATAGGCTTAGAAAATTTTCTTTCAACACAAAGTGACAATCGACCTCAATGGGCTTCAATGGATGTTAATCGACGATATCTGACAAAGTTAGATGCAAACTCACTCAAATATATGAGAAATGTTGAAATTCGACTTTAAATTAGGAAGATAGACTTAGAAAATTTTCTTTCAACACAAAGTGACAATCGACCTCAATGGGCTTCAATGGATGTTAATCGACGATATCTGACAAAGTTAGATGCAAACTCACTCAAATATATGAGAAATGTTGAAATTCGACTCCAAATTAGAAAAATAGACTTAGAAAATTTTCACTCAACACAAAGTGACAATTGACCTCAATTGGCTTCAATCCATGTTAATCGACGATATCTGACAAAGTAAGATGCAAACTCACTCAAATATATGAGAAATGTTGAAATTCGACTTTAAATTAGGAAGATAGACTTAGAAAATTTTCTTTCAACACAAAGTGACAATCGACCTCAATGGGCTTCAATGGATGTTAATCGACGATATCTGACAAAGTTAGATGCAAACTCACTCAAATATATGAGAAATGTTGAAATCCGAATTCAAATTAGGAAGATAGACTTAGAAAATTTTCTTTCAACACAAAGTGACAATCGACCTCAATGGGCTTCAATGGATGTTAATCGACGATATCTGACAAAGTTAGATGCAAACTCACTCAATATGAGAAATGTTGAAATTCGACTCCAAATTAGAAAGATAGACTTAAAAAATTTTCACTCAACACAAAGTGACAATCGACCTCAATTGGCTTCAATGGATGTTAATCGACGATATCTGACAAAGTTAGATGCAAACTTACTCAAATATATGAGAAATGTTGAAATTCGACTTCAAATTAGGAAGATAGACTTAGAAAATTTTCACTCAACACAAAGTGACAATCGACCTCAATGGGCTAAAATGGATGTTAATCGACGATATCTGACAAAGTTAGATGCAAACTCACTCAAATATATGAGAAATGTTGAAATTCGACTTTAAATTAGGAAGATAGACTTAGAAAATTTTCACTCAACACAAAGTGACAATCGACCTCAATGGGCTTCAATCAATGTTAATCGACGATATCTGACAAAGTTAGATGCAAACTCACTCAAATATATGAGAAATGTTGAAATTCGACTTCAAATTAGGAAGATAGACTTAGAAAATTTTCTTTCAACACAAAGTGACAATCGACCTCAATGGGCTTCAATGGATGTTAATCGACGATATCTGACAAAGTTAGATGCAAACTCACTCAAATATATGAGAAATGTTGAAATTCGACTTTAAATTAGGAAGATAGACTTAGAAAATTTTCACTCAACACAAAGTGACAATCGACCTCAATGGGCTTCAATCAATGTTAATCGACGATATCTGACAAAGTAAGATGCAAACTCACTCAAATATATGAGAAATGTTGAAATCCGAATTCAAATTAGGAAGATAGACTTAGAAAATTTTCACTCAACACAAAGTGACAATCGACCTCAATGGGCTAAAATGGATGTTAATCGACGATATCTGACAAAGTTAGATGCAAACTCACTCAAATATATGAGAAATGTTGAAATTCGACTTTAAATTAGGAAGATAGACTTAGAAAATTTTCACTCAACACAAAGTGACAATCGACCTCAATGGGCTTCAATCAATGTTAATCGACGATATCTGACAAAGTAAGATGCAACTCACTCAAATATATGAGAAATGTTGAAATTCGACTTTAAATTAGGAAGATAGACTTAGAAAATTTTCTTTCAACACAAAGTGACAATCGACCTCAATGGGCTTCAATGGATGTTAATCGACGATATCTGACAAAGTTAGATGCAAACTCACTCAAATATATGAGAAATGTTGAAATCCGAATTCAAATTAGGAAGATAGACTTAGAAAATTTTCTTTCAACACAAAGTGACAATCGACCTCAATGGGCTTCAATCAATGTTAATCGACGATATCTGACAAAGTTAGATGCAAACTCACTCAATATGAGAAATGTTGAAATTCGACTCCAAATTAGAAAGATAGACTTAAAAAATTTTCACTCAACACAAAGTGACAATCGACCTCAATTGGCTTCAATGGATGTTAATCGACGATATCTGACAAAGTTAGATGCAAACTTACTCAAATATATGAGAAATGTTGAAATTCGACTTCAAATTAGGAAGATAGACTTAGAAAATTTTCACTCAACACAAAGTGACAATCGACCTCAATGGGCTAAAATGGATGTTAATCGACGATATCTGACAAAGTTAGATGCAAACTCACTCAAATATATGAGAAATGTTGAAATTCGACTTTAAATTAGGAAGATAGACTTAGAAAATTTTCACTCAACACAAAGTGACAATCGACCTCAATGGGCTTCAATGGATGTTAATCGACGATATCTGACAAAGTTAGATGCAAACTCACTCAAATATATGAGAAATGTTGAAATTCGACTTCAAATTAGGAAGATAGACTTAGAAAATTTTCTTTCAACACAAAGTGACAATCGACCTCAATGGGCTTCAATGGATGTTAATCGACGATATCTGACAAAGTTAGATGCAAACTCACTCAAATATATGAGAAATGTTGAAATTCGACTTTAAATTAGGAAGATAGACTTAGAAAATTTTCACTCAACACAAAGTGACAATCGACCTCAATGGGCTTCAATCAATGTTAATCGACGATATCTGACAAAGTAAGATGCAAACTCACTCAAATATATGAGAAATGTTGAAATCCGAATTCAAATTAGGAAGATAGACTTAGAAAATTTTCACTCAACACAAAGTGACAATCGACCTCAATGGGCTAAAATGGATGTTAATCGACGATATCTGACAAAGTTAGATGCAAACTCACTCAAATATATGAGAAATGTTGAAATTCGACTTTAAATTAGGAAGATAGACTTAGAAAATTTTCACTCAACACAAAGTGACAATCGACCTCAATGGGCTTCAATCAATGTTAATCGACGATATCTGACAAAGTTAGATGCAAACTCACTCAAATATATGAGAAATGTTGGAATTCGACTCCAAATTAGAAAGATAGACTTAGAAAATTTTCACTCAACACAAAGTGACAATCGACCTCAATTGGTTTCAATGGATGTTAATCGACTATATCTGACAAAGTTAGATGCAAACTCACTCAAATATATGAGAAATGTTGAAATTCGACTTTAAATTAGGAAGATAGACTTAGAAAATTTTCTTTCAACACAAAGTGACAATCGACCTCAATGGGCTTCAATGGATGTTAATCGACGATATCTGACAAAGTTAGAGGCAAACTCACTCAAATATATGAGAAATGTTGAAATCCGAATTCAAATTAGGAAGATAGGCTTAGAAAATTTTCTTTCAACACAAAGTGACAATCGACCTCAATGGGCTTCAATGGATGTTAATCGACGATATCTGACAAAGTTAGATGCAAACTCACTCAAATATATGAGAAATGTTGAAATTCGACTTTAAATTAGGAAGATAGACTTAGAAAATTTTCTTTCAACACAAAGTGACAATCGACCTCAATGGGCTTCAATGGATGTTAATCGACGATATCTGACAAAGTTAGATGCAAACTCACTCAAATATATGAGAAATGTTGAAATTCGACTTTAAATTAGGAAGATAGACTTAGAAAATTTTCTTTCAACACAAAGTGACAATCGACCTCAATGGGCTTCAATGGATGTTAATCGACGATATCTGACAAAGTTAGATGCAAACTCACTCAAATATATGAGAAATGTGTAAATCCGAATTCAAATTAGGAAGATAGACTTAGAAAATTTTCTTTCAACACAAAGTGACAATCGACCTCAATGGGCTTCAATCAATGTTAATCGACGATATCTGACAAAGTTAGATGCAAACTCACTCAAATATATGAGAAATGTTGAAATTCGACTCCAAATTAGAAAAATAGACTTAGAAAATTTTCACTCAACACAAAGTGACAATCGACCTCAATTGGCTTCAATGGATGTTAATCGACGATATATGACAAAGTTAGATGCAAACTTACTCAAATATATGAGAAATGTTGAAATTCGACTTCAAATTAGGAAGATAGACTTAGAAAATTTTCACTCAACACAAAGTGACAATCGACCTCAATGGGCTTCAATGGATGTTAATCGACGATATCTGACAAAGTTAGATGCAAACTCACTCAAATATATGAGAAATGTTGAAATTCGACTTTAAATTAGGAAGATAGACTTAGAAAATTTTCACTCAACACAAAGTGACAATTGACCTCAATTGGCTTCAATCCATGTTAATCGACGATATCTGACAAAGTAAGATGCAAACTCACTCAAATATATGAGAAATGTTGAAATTCGACTTTAAATTAGGAAGATAGACTTAGAAAATTTTCTTTCAACACAAAGTGACAATCGACCTCAATGGGCTTCAATGGATGTTAATCGACGATATCTGACAAAGTTAGATGCAAACTCACTCAAATATATGAGAAATGTTGAAATCCGAATTCAAATTAGGAAGATAGACTTAGAAAATTTTCTTTCAACACAAAGTGACAATCGACCTCAATGGGCTTCAATCAATGTTAATCGACGATATCTGACAAAGTTAGATGCAAACTCACTCAATATGAGAAATGTTGAAATTCGACTCCAAATTAGAAAGATAGACTTAAAAAATTTTCACTCAACACAAAGTGACAATCGACCTCAATTGGCTTCAATGGATGTTAATCGACGATATCTGACAAAGTTAGATGCAAACTTACTCAAATATATGAGAAATGTTGAAATTCGACTTCAAATTAGGAAGATAGACTTAGAAAATTTTCACTCAACACAAAGTGACAATCGACCTCAATGGGCTAAAATGGATGTTAATCGACGATATCTGACAAAGTTAGATGCAAACTCACTCAAATATATGAGAAATGTTGAAATTCGACTTTAAATTAGGAAGATAGACTTAGAAAATTTTCACTCAACACAAAGTGACAATCGACCTCAATGGGCTTCAATCAATGTTAATCGACGATATCTGACAAAGTTAGATGCAAACTCACTCAAATATATGAGAAATGTTGAAATTCGACTTCAAATTAGGAAGATAGACTTAGAAAATTTTCTTTCAACACAAAGTGACAATCGACCTCAATGGGCTTCAATGGATGTTAATCGACGATATCTGACAAAGTTAGATGCAAACTCACTCAAATATATGAGAAATGTTGAAATTCGACTTTAAATTAGGAAGATAGACTTAGAAAATTTTCACTCAACACAAAGTGACAATCGACCTCAATGGGCTTCAATCAATGTTAATCGACGATATCTGACAAAGTAAGATGCAAACTCACTCAAATATATGAGAAATGTTGAAATCCGAATTCAAATTAGGAAGATAGACTTAGAAAATTTTCACTCAACACAAAGTGACAATCGACCTCAATGGGCTAAAATGGATGTTAATCGACGATATCTGACAAAGTTAGATGCAAACTCACTCAAATATATGAGAAATGTTGAAATTCGACTTTAAATTAGGAAGATAGACTTAGAAAATTTTCACTCAACACAAAGTGACAATCGACCTCAATGGGCTTCAATCAATGTTAATCGACGATATCTGACAAAGTTAGATGCAAACTCACTCAAATATATGAGAAATGTTGGAATTCGACTCCAAATTAGAAAGATAGACTTAGAAAATTTTCACTCAACACAAAGTGACAATCGACCTCAATTGGTTTCAATGGATGTTAATCGACTATATCTGACAAAGTTAGATGCAAACTCACTCAAATATATGAGAAATGTTGAAATTCGACTTTAAATTAGGAAGATAGACTTAGAAAATTTTCTTTCAACACAAAGTGACAATCGACCTCAATGGGCTTCAATGGATGTTAATCGACGATATCTGACAAAGTTAGAGGCAAACTCACTCAAATATATGAGAAATGTTGAAATCCGAATTCAAATTAGGAAGATAGGCTTAGAAAATTTTCTTTCAACACAAAGTGACAATCGACCTCAATGGGCTTCAATGGATGTTAATCGACGATATCTGACAAAGTTAGATGCAAACTCACTCAAATATATGAGAAATGTTGAAATTCGACTTTAAATTAGGAAGATAGACTTAGAAAATTTTCTTTCAACACAAAGTGACAATCGACCTCAATGGGCTTCAATGGATGTTAATCGACGATATCTGACAAAGTTAGATGCAAACTCACTCAAATATATGAGAAATGTTGAAATTCGACTTTAAATTAGGAAGATAGACTTAGAAAATTTTCTTTCAACACAAAGTGACAATCGACCTCAATGGGCTTCAATGGATGTTAATCGACGATATCTGACAAAGTTAGATGCAAACTCACTCAAATATATGAGAAATGTGTAAATCCGAATTCAAATTAGGAAGATAGACTTAGAAAATTTTCTTTCAACACAAAGTGACAATCGACCTCAATGGGCTTCAATCAATGTTAATCGACGATATCTGACAAAGTTAGATGCAAACTCACTCAAATATATGAGAAATGTTGAAATTCGACTCCAAATTAGAAAAATAGACTTAGAAAATTTTCACTCAACACAAAGTGACAATCGACCTCAATTGGCTTCAATGGATGTTAATCGACGATATATGACAAAGTTAGATGCAAACTTACTCAAATATATGAGAAATGTTGAAATTCGACTTCAAATTAGGAAGATAGACTTAGAAAATTTTCACTCAACACAAAGTGACAATCGACCTCAATGGGCTTCAATGGATGTTAATCGACGATATCTGACAAAGTTAGATGCAAACTCACTCAAATATATGAGAAATGTTGAAATTCGACTTTAAATTAGGAAGATAGACTTAGAAAATTTTCACTCAACACAAAGTGACAATTGACCTCAATTGGCTTCAATCAATGTTAATCGACGATATCTGACAAAGTAAGATGCAAACTCACTCAAATATATGAGAAATGTTGAAATTCGACTTTAAATTAGGAAGATAGACTTAGAAAATTTTCTTTCAACACAAAGTGACAATCGACCTCAATGGGCTTCAATGGATGTTAATCGACGATATCTGACAAAGTTAGATGCAAACTCACTCAAATATATGAGAAATGTTGAAATCCGAATTCAAATTAGGAAGATAGACTTAGAAAATTTTCTTTCAACACAAAGTGACAATCGACCTCAATGGGCTTCAATCAATGTTAATCGACGATATCTGACAAAGTTAGATGCAAACTCACTCAATATGAGAAATGTTGAAATTCGACTCCAAATTAGAAAGATAGACTTAAAAAATTTTCACTCAACACAAAGTGACAATCGACCTCAATTGGCTTCAATGGATGTTAATCGACGATATCTGACAAAGTTAGATGCAAACTTACTCAAATATATGAGAAATGTTGAAATTCGACTTCAAATTAGGAAGATAGACTTAGAAAATTTTCACTCAACACAAAGTGACAATCGACCTCAATGGGCTAAAATGGATGTTAATCGACGATATCTGACAAAGTTAGATGCAAACTCACTCAAATATATGAGAAATGTTGAAATTCGACTTTAAATTAGGAAGATAGACTTAGAAAATTTTCACTCAACACAAAGTGACAATCGACCTCAATGGGCTTCAATGGATGTTAATCGACGATATCTGACAAAGTTAGATGCAAACTCACTCAAATATATGAGAAATGTTGAAATTCGACTTCAAATTAGGAAGATAGACTTAGAAAATTTTCTTTCAACACAAAGTGACAATCGACCTCAATGGGCTTCAATGGATGTTAATCGACGATATCTGACAAAGTTAGATGCAAACTCACTCAAATATATGAGAAATGTTGAAATTCGACTTTAAATTAGGAAGATAGACTTAGAAAATTTTCACTCAACACAAAGTGACAATCGACCTCAATGGGCTAAAATGGATGTTAATCGACGATATCTGACAAAGTTAGATGCAAACTCACTCAAATATATGAGAAATGTTGAAATTCGACTTTAAATTAGGAAGATAGACTTAGAAAATTTTCACTCAACACAAAGTGACAATCGACCTCAATGGGCTTCAATCAATGTTAATCGACGATATCTGACAAAGTTAGATGCAAACTCACTCAAATATATGAGAAATGTTGGAATTCGACTCCAAGTTAGAAAGATAGACTTAGAAAATTTTCACTCAACACAAAGTGACAATCGACCTCAATTGGTTTCAATGGATGTTAATCGACTATATCTGACAAAGTTAGATGCAAACTCACTCAAATATATGAGAAATGTTGAAATTCGACTTTAAATTAGGAAGATAGACTTAGAAAATTTTCTTTCAACACAAAGTGACAATCGACCTCAATGGGCTTCAATGGATGTTAATCGACGATATCTGACAAAGTTAGATGCAAACTCACTCAAATATATGAGAAATGTTGAAATCCGAATTCAAATTAGGAAGATAGACTTAGAAAATTTTCTTTCAACACAAAGTGACAATCGACCTCAATGGGCTTCAATCAATGTTAATCGACGATATCTGACAAAGTTAGATGCAAACTCACTCAAATATATGAGAAATGTTGAAATTCGACTTCAAATTAGGAAGATAGACTTAGAAAATTTTCTTTCAACACAAAGTGACAATCGACCTCAATGGGCTTCAATGGATGTTAATCGACGATATCTGACAAAGTTAGATGCAAACTCACTCAAATATATGAGAAATGTTGAAATTCGACTTTAAATTAGGAAGATAGACTTAGAAAATTTTCACTCAACACAAAGTGACAATTGACCTCAATTGGCTTCAATCAATGTTAATCGACGATATCTGACAAAGTAAGATGCAAACTCACTCAAATATATGAGAAATGTTGAAATTCGACTTTAAATTAGGAAGATAGACTTAGAAAGTTTTCTTTCAACACAAAGTGACAATCGACCTCAATGGGCTTCAATGGATGTTAATCGACGATATCTGACAAAGTTAGATGCAAACTCACTCAAATATATGAGAAATGTTGAAATCCGAATTCAAATTAGGAAGATAGACTTAGAAAATTTTCTTTCAACACAAAGTGACAATCGACCTCAATGGGCTTCAATCAATGTTAATCGACGATATCTGACAAAGTTAGATGCAAACTCACTCAAATATATGAGAAATGTTGAAATTCGACTCCAAATTAGAAAAATAGACTTAGAAAATTTTCACTCAACACAAAGTGACAATCGACCTCAATTGGCTTCAATGGATGTTAATCGACGATATATGACAAAGTTAGATGCAAACTTACTCAAATATATGAGAAATGTTGAAATTCGACTTCAAATTAGGAAGATAGACTTAGAAAATTTTCACTCAACACAAAGTGACAATCGACCTCAATGGGCTAAAATGGATGTTAATCGACGATATCTGACAAAGTTAGATGCAAACTTACTCAAATATATGAGAAATGTTGAAATTCGACTTCAAATTAGGAAGATAGACTTAGAAAATTTTCACTCAACACAAAGTGACAATCGACCTCAATGGGCTTCAATCAATGTTAATCGACGATATCTGACAAAGTTAGATGCAAACTCACTCAAATATATGAGAAATGTTGAAATTCGACTCCAAATTAGAAAGATAGACTTAGAAAATTTTCACTCAACACAAAGTGACAATCGACCTCAATTGGCTTCAATGGATGTTAATCGACTATATCTGACAAAGTTAGATGCAAACTCACTCAAATATATGAGAAATGTTGAAATTCGACTTTAAATTAGGAAGATAGACTTAGAAAATTTTCTTTCAACACAAAGTGACAATCGACCTCAATGGGCTTCAATGGATGTTAATCGACGATATCTGACAAAGTTAGATGCAAACTCACTCAAATATATGAGAAATGTTGAAATCCGAATTCAAATTAGGAAGATAGACTTAGAAAATTTTCTTTCAACACAAAGTGACAATCGACCTCAATGGGCTTCAATCAATGTTAATCGACGATATCTGACAAAGTTAGATGCAAACTCACTCAAATATATGAGAAATGTTGAAATTCGACTTCAAATTAGGAAGATAGACTTAGAAAATTTTCTTTTAACACAAAGTGACAATCGACCTCAATGGGCTTCAATGGATGTTAATCGACGATATCTGACAAAGTTAGATGCAAACTCACTCAAATATATGAGAAATGTTGAAATCCGAATTCAAATTAGGAAGATAGACTTAGAAAATTTTCTTTCAACACAAAGTGACAATCGACCTCAATGGGCTTCAATCAATGTTAATCGACGATATCTGACAAAGTTAGATGCAAACTCACTCAAATATATGAGAAATGTTGAAATTCGACTCCAAATTAGAAAAATAGACTTAGAAAATTTTCACTCAACACAAAGTGACAATCGACCTCAATTGGCTTCAATGGATGTTAATCGACGATATATGACAAAGTTAGATGCAAACTTACTCAAATATATGAGAAATGTTGAAATTCGACTTCAAATTAGGAAGATAGACTTAGAAAATTTTCACTCAACACAAAGTGACAATCGACCTCAATGGGCTAAAATGGATGTTAATCGACGATATCTGACAAAGTTAGATGCAAACTTACTCAAATATATGAGAAATGTTGAAATTCGACTTCAAATTAGGAAGATAGACTTAGAAAATTTTCACTCAACACAAAGTGACAATCGACCTCAATGGGCTTCAATCAATGTTAATCGACGATATCTGACAAAGTTAGATGCAAACTCACTCAAATATATGAGAAATGTTGAAATTCGACTCCAAATTAGAAAGATAGACTTAGAAAATTTTCACTCAACACAAAGTGACAATCGACCTCAATTGGCTTCAATGGATGTTAATCGACTATATCTGACAAAGTTAGATGCAAACTCACTCAAATATATGAGAAATGTTGAAATTCGACTTTAAATTAGGAAGATAGACTTAGAAAATTTTCTTTCAACACAAAGTGACAATCGACCTCAATGGGCTTCAATGGATGTTAATCGACGATATCTGACAAAGTTAGATGCAAACTCACTCAAATATATGAGAAATGTTGAAATCCGAATTCAAATTAGGAAGATAGACTTAGAAAATTTTCTTTCAACACAAAGTGACAATCGACCTCAATGGGCTTCAATCAATGTTAATCGACGATATCTGACAAAGTTAGATGCAAACTCACTCAAATATATGAGAAATGTTGAAATTCGACTTCAAATTAGGAAGATAGACTTAGAAAATTTTCACTCAACACAAAGTGACAATTGACCTCAATTGGCTTCAATCAATGTTAATCGACGATATCTGACAAAGTAAGATGCAAACTCACTCAAATATATGAGAAATGTTGAAATTCGACTTTAAATTAGGAAGATAGACTTAGAAAATTTTCTTTCAACACAAAGTGACAATCGACCTCAATGGGCTTCAATGGATGTTAATCGACGATATCTGACAAAGTTAGATGCAAACTCACTCAAATATATGAGAAATGTTGAAATCCGAATTCAAATTAGGAAGATAGACTTAGAAAATTTTCTTTCAACACAAAGTGACAATCGACCTCAATGGGCTTCAATCAATGTTAATCGACGATATCTGACAAAGTAAGATGCAAACTCACTCAAATATATGAGAAATGTTGAAATTCGACTCCAAATTAGAAAGATAGACTTAGAAAATTTTCACTCAACACAAAGTGACAATCGACCTCAATTGGCTTCAATGGATGTTAATCGACGATATCTGACAAAGTTAGATGCAAACTTACTCAAATATATGAGAAATGTTGAAATTCGACTTCAAATTAGGAAGATAGACTTAGAAAATTTTCACTCAACACAAAGTGACAATCGACCTCAATGGGCTAAAATGGATGTTAATCGACGATATCTGACAAAGTTAGATGCAAACTCACTCAAATATATGAGAAATGTTGAAATTCGACTTTAAATTAGGAAGATAGACTTAGAAAATTTTCACTCAACACAAAGTGACAATCGACCTCAATTGGCTTCAATCAATGTTAATCGACGATATCTGACAAAGTTAGATGCAAACTCACTCAAATTTATGAGAAATGTTGAAATTCGACTCCAAATTAGAAAGATAGACTTAGAAAATTTTCACTCGACACAAAGTGACAATCGACCTCAATTGGCTTCAATGGATGTTAATCGACGATGTCTGACAAAGTTAGATGCAAACTCACTCAAATATATGAGAAATGTTGAAATTCGACTTTAAATTAGGAAGATAGACTTAGAAAATTTTCACTCAACACAAAGTGACAATTGACCTCAATTGGCTTCAATCAATGTTAATCGACGATATCTGACAAAGTAAGATGCAAACTCACTCAAATATATGAGAAATGTTGAAATCCGAATTCAAATTAGGAAGATAGACTTAGAAAATTTTCACTCAACACAAAGTGACAATCGACCTCAATGGGCTTCAATCAATGTTAATCGACGATATCTGACAAAGTTAGACGCAAACTCACTCAAATATATGAGAAATGTTGAAATTCGACTTCAAATTAGGAAGATAGACTTAGAAAATTTTCACTCAACACAAAGTGACAATCGACCTCAATGGGCTAAAATGGATGTTAATCGACGATATCTGACAAAGTTAGATGCAAACTCACTCAAATATATGAGAAATGTTGAAATTCGACTTTAAATTAGGAAGATAGACTTAGAAAATTTTCACTCAACACAAAGTGACAATCGACCTCAATGGGCTTCAATCAATGTTAATCGACGATATCTGACAAAGTTAGATGCAAACTCACTCAAATATATGAGAAATGTTGAAATTCGACTCCAAATTAGAAAGATAGACTTAGAAAATTTTCACTCAACACAAAGTGACAATCGACCTCAATTGGCTTCAATGGATGTTAATCGACGATATCTGACAAAGTTAGATGCAAACTCACTCAAATATATGAGAAATGTTGAAATTCGACTTTAAATTAGGAAGATAGACTTAGAAAATTTTCACTCAACACAAAGTGACAATTGACCTCAATTGGCTTCAATCAATGTTAATCGACGATATCTGACAAAGTAAGATGCAAACTCACTCAAATATATGAGAAATGTTGAAATCCGAATTCAAATTAGGAAGATAGACTTAGAAAATTTTCACTCAACACAAAGTGACAATCGACCTCAATGGGCTTCAATCAATGTTAATCGACGATATCTGACAAAGTTAGACGCAAACTCACTCAAATATATGAGAAATGTTGAAATTCGACTTCAAATTAGGAAGATAGACTTAGAAAATTTTCACTCAACACAAAGTGACAATCGACCTCAATGGGCTAAAATGGATGTTAATCGACGATATCTGACAAAGTTAGATGCAAACTCACTCAAATATATGAGAAATGTTGAAATTCGACTTTAAATTAGGAAGATAGACTTAGAAAATTTTCTTTCAACACAAAGTGACAATCGACCTCAATGGGCTTCAATGGATGTTAATCGACGATATCTGACAAAGTTAGATGCAAACTCACTCAAATATATGAGAAATGTTGAAATCCGAATTCAAATTAGAAAGATAGACTTAGAAAATTTTCTTTCAACACAAAGTGACAATCGACCTCAATGGGCTTCAATGGATGTTAATCGACGATATCTGACAAAGTTAGATGCAAACTCACTCAAATATATGAGAAATGTTGAAATTCGACTTTAAATTAGGAAGATAGACTTAGAAAATTTTCACTCAACACAAAGTGACAATTGACCTCAATTGGCTTCAATCAATGTTAATCGACGATATCTGACAAAGTAAGATGCAAACTCACTCAAATATATGAGAAATGTTGAAATCCGAATTCAAATTAGGAAGATAGACTTAGAAAATTTTCACTCAACACAAAGTGACAATCGACCTCAATGGGCTTCAATCAATGTTAATCGACGATATCTGACAAAGTTAGACGCAAACTCACTCAAATATATGAGAAATGTTGAAATTCGACTTCAAATTAGGAAGATAGACTTAGAAAATTTTCACTCAACACAAAGTGACAATCGACCTCAATGGGCTAAAATGGATGTTAATCGACGATATCTGACAAAGTTAGATGCAAACTCACTGAAATATATGAGAAATGTTGAAATTCGACTTTAAATTAGGAAGATAGACTTAGAAAATTTTCACTCAACACAAAGTGACAATCGACCTCAATGGGCTTCAATCAATGTTAATCGACGATATCTGACAAAGTTAGATGCAAACTCACTCAAATATATGAGAAATGTTGAAATTCGACTCCAAATTAGAAAGATAGACTTAGAAAATTTTCACTCAACACAAAGTGACAATCGACCTCAATTGGCTTCAATGGATGTTAATCGACGATATCTGACAAAGTTAGATCCAAACTCACTCAAATATATGAGAAATGTTGAAATTCGACTTTAAATTAGGAAGATAGACTTAGAAAATTTTCTTTCAACACAAAGTGACAATCGACCTCAATGGGCTTCAATGGATGTTAATCGACGATATCTGACAAAGTTAGATGCAAACTCACTCAAATATATGAGAAATGTTGAAATCCGAATTCAAATTAGAAAGATAGACTTAGAAAATTTTCACTCGACACAAAGTGACAATCGACCTCAATTGGCTTCAATGGATGTTAATCGACGATATCTGACAAAGTTAGATGCAAACTCACTCAAATATATGAGAAATGTTGAAATTCGACTTTAAATTAGGAAGATAGACTTAGAAAATTTTCACTCAACACAAAGTGACAATTGACCTCAATTGGCTTCAATCAATGTTAATCGACGATATCTGACAAAGTAAGATGCAAACTCACTCAAATATATGAGAAATGTTGAAATCCGAATTCAAATTAGGAAGATAGACTTAGAAAATTTTCACTCAACACAAAGTGACAATCGACCTCAATGGGCTTCAATCAATGTTAATCGACGATATCTGACAAAGTTAGACGCAAACTCACTCAAATATATGAGAAATGTTGAAATTCGACTTCAAATTAGGAAGATAGACTTAGAAAATTTTCACTCAACACAAAGTGACAATCGACCTCAATGGGCTAAAATGGATGTTAATCGACGATATCTGACAAAGTTAGATGCAAACTCACTCAAATATATGAGAAATGTTGAAATTCGACTTTAAATTAGGAAGATAGACTTAGAAAATTTTCACTCAACACAAAGTGACAATCGACCTCAATGGGCTTCAATCAATGTTAATCGACGATATCTGACAAAGTTAGATGCAAACTCACTCAAATATATGAGAAATGTTGAAATTCGACTCCAAATTAGAAAGATAGACTTAGAAAATTTTCACTCAACACAAAGTGACAATCGACCTCAATTGGCTTCAATGGATGTTAATCGACGATATCTGACAAAGTTAGATCCAAACTCACTCAAATATATGAGAAATGTTGAAATTCGACTTTAAATTAGGAAGATAGACTTAGAAAATTTTCTTTCAACACAAAGTGACAATCGACCTCAATGGGCTTCAATGGATGTTAATCGACGATATCTGACAAAGTTAGATGCAAACTCACTCAAATATATGAGAAATGTTGAAATCCGAATTCAAATTAGGAAGATAGACTTAGAAAATTTTCTTTCAACACAAAGTGACAATCGACCTCAATGGGCTTCAATCAATGTTAATCGACGATATCTGACAAAGTTAGATGCAAACTCACTCAAATATATGAGAAATGTTGAAATTCGACTCCAAATTAGAAAGATAGACTTAGAAAATTTTCACTCAACACAAAGTGACAATCGACCTCAATTGGCTTCAATGGATGTTAATCGACGATATCTGACAAAGTTAGATGCAAACTCACTCAAATATATGAGAAATGTTGAAATTCGACTTTAAATTAGGAAGATAGACTTAGAAAATTTTCACTCAACACAAAGTGACAATTGACCTCAATTGGCTTCAATCAATGTTAATCGACGATATCTGACAAAGTAAGATGCAAACTCACTCAAATATATGAGAAATGTTGAAATCCGAATTCAAATTAGGAAGATAGACTTAGAAAATTTTCACTCAACACAAAGTGACAATCGACCTCAATGGGCTTCAATCAATGTTAATCGACGATATCTGACAAAGTTAGACGCAAACTCACTCAAATATATGAGAAATGTTGAAATTCGACTTCAAATTAGGAAGATAGACTTAGAAAATTTTCACTCAACACAAAGTGACAATCGACCTCAATGGGCTAAAATGGATGTTAATCGACGATATCTGACAAAGTTAGATGCAAACTCACTCAAATATATGAGAAATGTTGAAATTCGACTTTAAATTAGGAAGATAGACTTAGAAAATTTTCACTCAACACAAAGTGACAATCGACCTCAATGGGCTTCAATCAATGTTAATCGACGATATCTGACAAAGTTAGATGCAAACTCACTCAAATATATGAGAAATGTTGAAATTCGACTCCAAATTAGAAAGATAGACTTAGAAAATTTTCACTCAACACAAAGTGACAATCGACCTCAATTGGCTTCAATGGATGTTAATCGACGATATCTGACAAAGTTAGATCCAAACTCACTCAAATATATGAGAAATGTTGAAATTCGACTTTAAATTAGGAAGATAGACTTAGAAAATTTTCTTTCAACACAAAGTGACAATCGACCTCAATGGGCTTCAATGGATGTTAATCGACGATATCTGACAAAGTTAGATGCAAACTCACTCAAATATATGAGAAATGTTGAAATCCGAATTCAAATTAGAAAGATAGACTTAGAAAATTTTCACTCGACACAAAGTGACAATCGACCTCAATTGGCTTCAATCAATGTTAATCGACGATATCTGACAAAGTAAGATGCAAACTCACTCAAATATATGAGAAATGTTGAAATCCGAATTCAAATTAGGAAGATAGACTTAGAAAATTTTCACTCAACACAAAGTGACAATCGACCTCAATGGGCTTCAATCAATGTTAATCGACGATATCTGACAAAGTTAGACGCAAACTCACTCAAATATATGAGAAATGTTGAAATTCGACTTCAAATTAGGAAGATAGACTTAGAAAATTTTCACTCAACACAAAGTGACAATCGACCTCAATGGGCTAAAATGGATGTTAATCGACGATATCTGACAAAGTTAGATGCAAACTCACTCAAATATATGAGAAATGTTGAAATTCGACTTTAAATTAGGAAGATAGACTTAGAAAATTTTCACTCAACACAAAGTGACAATCGACCTCAATGGGCTTCAATCAATGTTAATCGACGATATCTGACAAAGTTAGATGCAAACTCACTCAAATATATGAGAAATGTTGAAATTCGACTCCAAATTAGAAAGATAGACTTAGAAAATTTTCACTCAACACAAAGTGACAATCGACCTCAATTGGCTTCAATGGATGTTAATCGACGATATCTGACAAAGTTAGATCCAAACTCACTCAAATATATGAGAAATGTTGAAATTCGACTTTAAATTAGGAAGATAGACTTAGAAAATTTTCTTTCAACACAAAGTGACAATCGACCTCAATGGGCTTCAATGGATGTTAATCGACGATATCTGACAAAGTTAGATGCAAACTCACTCAAATATATGAGAAATGTTGAAATCCGAATTCAAATTAGGAAGATAGACTTAGAAAATTTTCACTCAACACAAAGTGACAATCGACCTCAATGGGCTTCAATCAATGTTAATCGACGATATCTGACAAAGTTAGACGCAAACTCACTCAAATATATGAGAAATGTTGAAATTCGACTTTAAATTAGGAAGATAGACTTAGAAAATTTTCACTCAACACAAAGTGACAATTGACCTCAATTGGCTTCAATCAATGTTAATCGACGATATCTGACAAAGTAAGATGCAAACTCACTCAAATATATGAGAAATGTTGAAATCCGAATTCAAATTAGGAAGATAGACTTAGAAAATTTTCACTCAACACAAAGTGACAATCGACCTCAATGGGCTTCAATCAATGTTAATCGACGATATCTGACAAAGTTAGACGCAAACTCACTCAAATATATGAGAAATGTTGAAATTCGACTTCAAATTAGGAAGATAGACTTAGAAAATTTTCACTCAACACAAAGTGACAATCGACCTCAATGGGCTAAAATGGATGTTAATCGACGATATCTGACAAAGTTAGATGCAAACTCACTCAAATATATGAGAAATGTTGAAATTCGACTTTAAATTAGGAAGATAGACTTAGAAAATTTTCACTCAACACAAAGTGACAATCGACCTCAATGGGCTTCAATCAATGTTAATCGACGATATCTGACAAAGTTAGATGCAAACTCACTCAAATATATGAGAAATGTTGAAATTCGACTCCAAATTAGAAAGATAGACTTAGAAAATTTTCACTCAACACAAAGTGACAATCGACCTCAATTGGCTTCAATGGATGTTAATCGACGATATCTGACAAAGTTAGATCCAAACTCACTCAAATATATGAGAAATGTTGAAATTCGACTTTAAATTAGGAAGATAGACTTAGAAAATTTTCTTTCAACACAAAGTGACAATCGACCTCAATTGGCTTCAATCAATGTTAATCGACAATATCTGACAAAGTAAGATGCAAACTCACTCAAATATATGAGAAATGTTGAAATCCGAATTCAAATTAGGAAGATAGACTTAGAAAATTTTCACTCAACACAAAGTGACAATCGACCTCAATGGGCTTCAATCAATGTTAATCGACGATATCTGACAAAGTTAGACGCAAACTCACTCAAATATATGAGAAATGTTGAAATTCGACTTCAAATTAGGAAGATAGACTTAGAAAATTTTCACTCAACACAAAGTGACAATCGACCTCAATGGGCTAAAATGGATGTTAATCGACGATATCTGACAAAGTTAGATGCAAACTCACTCAAATATATGAGAAATGTTGAAATTCGACTTTAAATTAGGAAGATAGACTTAGAAAATTTTCACTCAACACAAAGTGACAATCGACCTCAATGGGCTTCAATCAATGTTAATCGACGATATCTGACAAAGTTAGATGCAAACTCACTCAAATATATGAGAAATGTTGAAATTCGACTCCAAATTAGAAAGATAGACTTAGAAAATTTTCACTCAACACAAAGTGACAATCGACCTCAATTGGCTTCAATGGATGTTAATCGACGATATCTGACAAAGTTAGATCCAAACTCACTCAAATATATGAGAAATGTTGAAATTCGACTTTAAATTAGGAAGATAGACTTAGAAAATTTTCTTTCAACACAAAGTGACAATCGACCTCAATGGGCTTCAATGGATGTTAATCGACGTTATCTGACAAAGTTAGATGCAAACTCACTCAAATATATGAGAAATGTTGAAATCCGAATTCAAATTAGGAAGATAGACTTAGAAAATTTTCTTTCAACACAAAGTGACAATCGACCTCAATGGGCTTCAATCAATGTTAATCGACGATATCTGACAAAGTTAGATGCAAACTCACTCAAATATATGAGAAATGTTGAAATTCGACTTCAAATTAGGAAGATAGACTTAGAAAATTTTCACTCAACACAAAGTGACAATCGACCTCAATGGGCTAAAATGGATGTTAATCGACGATATCTGACAAAGTTAGATGCAAACTCACTCAAATATATGAGAAATGTTGAAATTCGACTTTAAATTAGGAAGATAGACTTAGAAAATTTTCACTCAACACAAAGTGACAATCGACCTCAATTGGCTTCAATGGATGTTAATCGACGATATCTGACAAAGTTAGATCCAAACTCACTCAAATATATGAGAAATGTTGAAATTCGACTTTAAATTAGGAAGATAGACTTAGAAAATTTTCTTTCAACACAAAGTGACAATCGACCTCAATGGGCTTCAATGGATGTTAATCGACGATATCTGACAAAGTTAGATGCAAACTCACTCAAATATATGAGAAATGTTGAAATCCGAATTCAAATTAGGAAGATAGACTTAGAAAATTTTCACTCAACACAAAGTGACAATCGACCTCAATGGGCTTCAATCAATGTTAATCGACGATATCTGACAAAGTTAGACGCAAACTCACTCAAATATATGAGAAATGTTGAAATTCGACTTTAAATTAGGAAGATAGACTTAGAAAATTTTCACTCAACACAAAGTGACAATTGACCTCAATTGGCTTCAATCAATGTTAATCGACGATATCTGACAAAGTAAGATGCAAACTCACTCAAATATATGAGAAATGTTGAAATCCGAATTCAAATTAGGAAGATAGACTTAGAAAATTTTCACTCAACACAAAGTGACAATCGACCTCAATGGGCTTCAATCAATGTTAATCGACGATATCTGACAAAGTTAGACGCAAACTCACTCAAATATATGAGAAATGTTGAAATTCGACTTCAAATTAGGAAGATAGACTTAGAAAATTTTCACTCAACACAAAGTGACAATCGACCTCAATGGGCTAAAATGGATGTTAATCGACGATATCTGACAAAGTTAGATGCAAACTCACTCAAATATATGAGAAATGTTGAAATTCGACTTTAAATTAGGAAGATAGACTTAGAAAATTTTCACTCAACACAAAGTGACAATCGACCTCAATGGGCTTCAATCAATGTTAATCGACGATATCTGACAAAGTTAGATGCAAACTCACTCAAATATATGAGAAATGTTGAAATTCGACTCCAAATTAGAAAGATAGACTTAGAAAATTTTCACTCAACACAAAGTGACAATCGACCTCAATTGGCTTCAATGGATGTTAATCGACGATATCTGACAAAGTTAGATCCAAACTCACTCAAATATATGAGAAATGTTGAAATTCGACTTTAAATTAGGAAGATAGACTTAGAAAATTTTCTTTCAACACAAAGTGACAATCGACCTCAATTGGCTTCAATCAATGTTAATCGACAATATCTGACAAAGTAAGATGCAAACTCACTCAAATATATGAGAAATGTTGAAATCCGAATTCAAATTAGGAAGATAGACTTAGAAAATTTTCACTCAACACAAAGTGACAATCGACCTCAATGGGCTTCAATCAATGTTAATCGACGATATCTGACAAAGTTAGACGCAAACTCACTCAAATATATGAGAAATGTTGAAATTCGACTTCAAATTAGGAAGATAGACTTAGAAAATTTTCACTCAACACAAAGTGACAATCGACCTCAATGGGCTAAAATGGATGTTAATCGACGATATCTGACAAAGTTAGATGCAAACTCACTCAAATATATGAGAAATGTTGAAATTCGACTTTAAATTAGGAAGATAGACTTAGAAAATTTTCACTCAACACAAAGTGACAATCGACCTCAATGGGCTTCAATCAATGTTAATCGACGATATCTGACAAAGTTAGATGCAAACTCACTCAAATATATGAGAAATGTTGAAATTCGACTCCAAATTAGAAAGATAGACTTAGAAAATTTTCACTCAACACAAAGTGACAATCGACCTCAATTGGCTTCAATGGATGTTAATCGACGATATCTGACAAAGTTAGATCCAAACTCACTCAAATATATGAGAAATGTTGAAATTCGACTTTAAATTAGGAAGATAGACTTAGAAAATTTTCTTTCAACACAAAGTGACAATCGACCTCAATGGGCTTCAATGGATGTTAATCGACGTTATCTGACAAAGTTAGATGCAAACTCACTCAAATATATGAGAAATGTTGAAATCCGAATTCAAATTAGGAAGATAGACTTAGAAAATTTTCTTTCAACACAAAGTGACAATCGACCTCAATGGGCTTCAATCAATGTTAATCGACGATATCTGACAAAGTTAGATGCAAACTCACTCAAATATATGAGAAATGTTGAAATTCGACTTCAAATTAGGAAGATAGACTTAGAAAATTTTCTTTCAACACAAAGTGACAATCGACCTCAATGGGCTTCAATGGATGTTAATCGACGATATCTGACAAAGTTAGATGCAAACTCACTCAAATATATGAGAAATGTTGAAATTCGACTTTAAATTAGGAAGATAGACTTAGAAAATTTTCTTTCAACACAAAGTGACAATCGACCTCAATGGGCTTCAATGGATGTTAATCGACGATATCTGACAAAGTTAGATGCAAACTCACTCAAATATATGAGAAATGTTGAAATCCGAATTCAAATTAGGAAGATAGACTTAGAAAATTTTCTTTCAACACAAAGTGACAATCGACCTCAATGGGCTTCAATCAATGTTAATCGACGATATCTGACAAAGTTAGATGCAAACTCACTCAAATATATGAGAAATGTTGAAATTCGACTCCAAATTAGAAAGATAGACTTAGAAAATTTTCACTCAACACAAAGTGACAATCGACCTCAATTGGCTTCAATGGATGTTAATCGACGATATCTGACAAAGTTAGATGCAAACTTACTCAAATATATGAGAAATGTTGAAATTCGACTTCAAATTAGGAAGATAGACTTAGAAAATTTTCACTCAACACAAAGTGACAATCGACCTCAATGGGCTAAAATGGATGTTAATCGACGATATCTGACAAAGTTAGATGCAAACTCACTCAAATATATGAGAAATGTTGAAATTCGACTTTAAATTAGGAAGATAGACTTAGAAAATTTTCACTCAACACAAACTGACAATCGACCTCAATGGGCTTCAATCAATGTTAATCGACGATATCTGACAAAGTTAGATGCAAACTCACTCAAATATATGAGAAATGTTGAAATTCGACTCCAAATTAGAAAGATAGACTTAGAAAATTTTCACTCAACACAAAGTGACAATTGACCTCAATTGGCTTCAATCAATGTTAATCGACGATATCTGACAAAGTTAGATGCAAACTCACTCAAATATATGAGAAATGTTGAAATTCGACTTTAAATTAGAAAGATAGACTTAGAAAATTTTCACTCAACACAAAGTGACAATCGACCTCAATTGGCTTCAATGGATGTTAATCGACGATATCTGACAAAGTTAGATGCAAACTCACTCAAATATATGAGAAATGTTGAAATTCGACTTTAAATTAGGAAGATAGACTTAGAAAATTTTCACTCAACACAAAGTGACAATTGACCTCAATTGGCTTCAATCAATGTTAATCGACGATATCTGACAAAGTAAGATGCAAACTCACTCAAATATATGAGAAATGTTGAAATTCGACTCCAAATTAGAAAGATAGACTTAGAAAATTTTCTTTCAACACAAAGTGACAATCGACCTCAATTGGCTTCAATCAATGTTAATCGACGATATCTGACAAAGTTAGATGCAAACTCACTCAAATATATGAGAAATGTTGAAATTCGACTCCAAATTAGAAAGATAGACTTAGAAAATTTTCTTTCAACACAAAGTGACAATCGACCTCAATGGGCTTCAATGGATGTTAATCGACGATATCTGACAAAGTTAGATGCAAACTCACTCAAATATATGAGAAATGTTGAAATTCGACTCCAAATTAGAAAGATAGACTTAGAAAATTTTCTTTCAACACAAAGTGACAATCGACCTCAATTGGCTTCAATCAATGTTAATCGACGATATCTGACAAAGTTAGATGCAAACTCACTCAAATATATGAGAAATGTTGAAATTCGACTTTAAATTAGGAAGATAGACTTAGAAAATTTTCACTCAACACAAAGTGACAATTGACCTCAATTGGCTTCAATCAATGTTAATCGACGATATCTGACAAAGTAAGATGCAAACTCACTCAAATATATGAGAAATGTTGAAATTCGACTCCAAATTAGAAAGATAGACTTAGAAAATTTTCTTTCAACACAAAGTGACAATCGACCTCAATTGGCTTCAATCAATGTTAATCGACGATATCTGACAAAGTTAGATGCAAACTCACTCAAATATATGAGAAATGTTGAAATTCGACTCCAAATTAGAAAGATAGACTTAGAAAATTTTCACTCAACACAAAGTGACAATTGACCTCAATTGGCTTCAATCAATGTTAATCGACGATATCTGACAAAGTTAGATGCAAACTCACTCAAATATATGAGAAATGTTGAAATTCGACTTCAAATTAGGAAGATAGACTTAGAAAATTTTCACTCAACACAAAGTGACAATTGACCTCAATTGGCTTCAATCAATGTTAATCGACGATATCTGACAAAGTTAGATGCAAACTCACTCAAATATATGAGAAATGTTGAAATTCGACTCCAAATTAGAAAGATAGACTTAGAAAATTTTCACTCAACACAAAGTGACAATCGACCTCAATGGGCTAAAATGGATGTTAATCGACGATATCTGACAAAGTTAGATGCAAACTCACTCAAATATATGAGAAATGTTGAAATTCGACTCCAAATTAGAAAGATAGACTTAGAAAATTTTCTTTCAACACAAAGTGACAATCGACCTCAATGGGCTTCAATGGATGTTAATCGACGATATCTGACAAAGTTAGATGCAAACTCACTCAAATATATGAGAAATGTTGAAATTCGACTCCAAATTAGAAAGATAGACTTAGAAAATTTTCACTCAACACAAAGTGACAATTGACCTCAATTGGCTTCAATCAATGTTAATCGACGATATCTGACAAAGTTAGATGCAAACTCACTCAAATATATGAGAAATGTTGAAATTCGACTTTAAATTAGAAAGATAGACTTAGAAAATTTTCACTCAACACAAAGTGACAATCGACCTCAATTGGCTTCAATGGATGTTAATCGACGATATCTGACAAAGTTAGATGCAAACTCACTCAAATATATGAGAAATGTTGAAATTCGACTCCAAATTAGAAAGATAGACTTAGAAAATTTTCTTTCAACACAAAGTGACAATCGACCTCAATTGGCTTCAATCAATGTTAATCGACGATATCTGACAAAGTTAGATGCAATCTCACTCAAATATATGAGAAATGTTGAAATTCGACTTTAAATTAGAAAGATAGACTTAGAAAATTTTCACTCAACACAAAGTGACAATCGACCTCAATTGGCTTCAATGGATGTTAATCGACGATATCTGACAAAGTTAGATGCAAACTCACTCAAATATATGAGAAATGTTGAAATTCGACTCCAAATTAGAAAGATAGACTTAGAAAATTTTCTTTCAACACAAAGTGACAATCGACCTCAATTGGCTTCAATCAATGTTAATCGACGATATCTGACAAAGTAAGATGCAAACTCACTCAAATATATGAGAAATGTTGAAATTCGACTCCAAATTAGAAAGATAGACTTAGAAAATTTTCTTTCAACACAAAGTGACAATCGACCTCAATTGGCTTCAATCAATGTTAATCGACGATATCTGACAAAGTTAGATGCAAACTCACTCAAATATATGAGAAATGTTGAAATTCGACTCCAAATTAGAAAGATAGACTTAGAAAATTTTCACTCAACACAAAGTGACAATTGACCTCAATTGGCTTCAATCAATGTTAATCGACGATATCTGACAAAGTTAGATGCAAACTCACTCAAATATATTAGAAATGTTGAAATTCGACTTCAAATTAGGAAGATAGACTTAGAAAATTTTCTTTCAACACAAAGTGACAATCGACCTCAATGGGCTTCAATGGATGTTAATCGACGATATCTGACAAAGTTAGATGCAAACTCACTCAAATATATGAGAAATGTTGAAATTCGACTTTAAATTAGGAAGATAGACTTAGAAAATTTTCACTCAACACAAAGTGACAATTGACCTCAATTGGCTTCAATCAATGTTAATCGACGATATCTGACAAAGTTAGATGCAAACTCACTCAAATATATGAGAAATGTTGAAATTCGACTCCAAATTAGAAAGATAGACTTAGAAAATTTTCTTTCAACACAAAGTGACAATCGACCTCAATTGGCTTCAATCAATGTTAATCGACGATATCTGACAAAGTTAGATGCAAACTCACTCAAATATATGAGAAATGTTGAAATTCGACTCCAAATTAGAAAGATAGACTTAGAAAATTTTCACTCAACACAAAGTGACAATTGACCTCAATTGGCTTCAATCAATGTTAATCGACGATATCTGACAAAGTTAGATGCAAACTCACTCAAATATATGAGAAATGTTGAAATTCGACTTCAAATTAGGAAGATAGACTTAGAAAATTTTCACTCAACACAAAGTGACAATTGACCTCAATTGGCTTCAATCAATGTTAATCGACGATATCTGACAAAGTTAGATGCAAACTCACTCAAATATATGAGAAATGTTGAAATTCGACTCCAAATTAGAAAGATAGACTTAGAAAATTTTCACTCAACACAAAGTGACAATCGACCTCAATGGGCTAAAATGGATGTTAATCGACGATATCTGACAAAGTTAGATGCAAACTCACTCAAATATATGAGAAATGTTGAAATTCGACTCCAAATTAGAAAGATAGACTTAGAAAATTTTCTTTCAACACAAAGTGACAATCGACCTCAATGGGCTTCAATGGATGTTAATCGACGATATCTGACAAAGTTAGATGCAAACTCACTCAAATATATGAGAAATGTTGAAATTCGACTCCAAATTAGAAAGATAGACTTAGAAAATTTTCACTCAACACAAAGTGACAATTGACCTCAATTGGCTTCAATCAATGTTAATCGACGATATCTGACAAAGTTAGATGCAAACTCACTCAAATATATGAGAAATGTTGAAATTCGACTTTAAATTAGAAAGATAGACTTAGAAAATTTTCACTCAACACAAAGTGACAATCGACCTCAATTGGCTTCAATGGATGTTAATCGACGATATCTGACAAAGTTAGATGCAAACTCACTCAAATATATGAGAAATGTTGAAATTCGACTCCAAATTAGAAAGATAGACTTAGAAAATTTTCTTTCAACACAAAGTGACAATCGACCTCAATTGGCTTCAATCAATGTTAATCGACGATATCTGACAAAGTTAGATGCAATCTCACTCAAATATATGAGAAATGTTGAAATTCGACTTTAAATTAGAAAGATAGACTTAGAAAATTTTCACTCAACACAAAGTGACAATCGACCTCAATTGGCTTCAATGGATGTTAATCGACGATATCTGACAAAGTTAGATGCAAACTCACTCAAATATATGAGAAATGTTGAAATTCGACTCCAAATTAGAAAGATAGACTTAGAAAATTTTCTTTCAACACAAAGTGACAATCGACCTCAATTGGCTTCAATCAATGTTAATCGACGATATCTGACAAAGTAAGATGCAAACTCACTCAAATATATGAGAAATGTTGAAATTCGACTCCAAATTAGAAAGATAGACTTAGAAAATTTTCTTTCAACACAAAGTGACAATCGACCTCAATTGGCTTCAATCAATGTTAATCGACGATATCTGACAAAGTTAGATGCAAACTCACTCAAATATATGAGAAATGTTGAAATTCGACTCCAAATTAGAAAGATAGACTTAGAAAATTTTCACTCAACACAAAGTGACAATTGACCTCAATTGGCTTCAATCAATGTTAATCGACGATATCTGACAAAGTTAGATGCAAACTCACTCAAATATATTAGAAATGTTGAAATTCGACTTCAAATTAGGAAGATAGACTTAGAAAATTTTCTTTCAACACAAAGTGACAATCGACCTCAATGGGCTTCAATGGATGTTAATCGACGATATCTGACAAAGTTAGATGCAAACTCACTCAAATATATGAGAAATGTTGAAATTCGACTTTAAATTAGGAAGATAGACTTAGAAAATTTTCACTCAACACAAAGTGACAATTGACCTCAATTGGCTTCAATCAATGTTAATCGACGATATCTGACAAAGTTAGATGCAAACTCACTCAAATATATGAGAAATGTTGAAATTCGACTCCAAATTAGAAAGATAGACTTAGAAAATTTTCTTTCAACACAAAGTGACAATCGACCTCAATTGGCTTCAATCAATGTTAATCGACGATATCTGACAAAGTTAGATGCAAACTCACTCAAATATATGAGAAATGTTGAAATTCGACTCCAAATTAGAAAGATAGAATTAGAAAATTTTCACTCAACACAAAGTGACAATCGACCTCAATGGGCTAAAATGGATGTTAATCGACGATATCTGACAAAGTTAGATGCAAACTCACTCAAATATATGAGAAATGTTGAAATTCGACTTTAAATTAGGAAGATAGACTTAGAAAATTTTCACTCAACACAAAGTGACAATCGACCTCAATGGGCTTCAATCAATGTTAATCGACGATATCTGACAAAGTTAGATGCAAACTCACTCAAATATATGAGAAATGTTGAAATTCGACTCCAAATTAGAAAGATAGACTTAGAAAATTTTCACTCAACACAAAGTGACAATCGACCTCAATTGGCTTCAATGGATGTTAATCGACGATATCTGACAAAGTTAGATGCAAACTCACTCAAATATATGAGAAATGTTGAAATTCGACTTTAAATTAGGAAGATAGACTTAGAAAATTTTCACTCAACACAAAGTGACAATTGACCTCAATTGGCTTCAATCAATGTTAATCGACGATATCTGACAAAGTAAGATGCAAACTCACTCAAATATATGAGAAATGTTGAAATTCGACTCCAAATTAGAAAGATAGACTTAGAAAATTTTCTTTCAACACAGTGACAATCGACCTCAATTGGCTTCAATCAATGTTAATCGACGATATCTGACAAAGTTGGATGCAAACTCACTCAAATATATGAGAAATGTTGAAATTCGACTCCAAATTAGAAAGATAGACTTAGAAAATTTTCACTCAACACAAAGTGACAATTGACCTCAATTGGCTTCAATCAATGTTAATCGACGATATCTGACAAAGTTAGATGCAAACTCACTCAAATATATGAGAAATGTTGAAATTCGACTTCAAATTAGGAAGATAGACTTAGAAAATTTTCTTTCAACACAAAGTGACAATCGACCTCAATGGGCTTCAATGGATGTTAATCGACGATATCTGACAAAGTTAGATGCAAACTCACTCAAATATATGAGAAATGTTGAAATTCGACTCCAAATTAGAAAGATAGACTTAGAAAATTTTCTTTCAACACAAAGTGACAATCGACCTCAATTGGCTTCAATGGATGTTAATCGACGATATCTGACAAAGTTAGATGCAAACTCACTCAAATATATGAGAAATGTTGAAATTCGACTTTAAATTAGGAAGATAGACTTAGAAAATTTTCACTCAACACAAAGTGACAATTGACCTCAATTGGCTTCAATCAATGTTAATCGACGATATCTGACAAAGTAAGATGCAAACTCACTCAAATATATGAGAAATGTTGAAATTCGACTCCAAATTAGAAAGATAGACTTAGAAAATTTTCACTCAACACAAAGTGACAATCGACCTCAATTGGCTTCAATGGATGTTAATCGACGATATCTGACAAAGTTAGATGCAAACTCACTCAAATATATGAGAAATGTTGAAATTCGACTTTAAATTAGGAAGATAGACTTAGAAAATTTTCACTCAACACAAAGTGACAATTGACCTCAATTGGCTTCAATCAATGTTAATCGACGATATCTGACAAAGTAAGATGCAAACTCACTCAAATATATGAGAAATGTTGAAATTCGACTCCAAATTAGAAAGATAGACTTAGAAAATTTTCTTTCAACACAAAGTGACAATCGACCTCAATTGGCTTCAATCAATGTTAATCGACGATATCTGACAAAGTTAGATGCAAACTCACTCAAATATATGAGAAATGTTGAAATTCGACTTTAAATTAGGAAGATAGACTTAGAAAATTTTCACTCAACACAAAGTGACAATTGACCTCAATTGGCTTCAATCAATGTTAATCGACGATATCTGACAAAGTAAGATGCAAACTCACTCAAATATATGAGAAATGTTGAAATTCGACTCCAAATTAGAAAGATAGACTTAGAAAATTTTCTTTCAACACAAAGTGACAATCGACCTCAATTGGCTTCAATCAATGTTAATCGACGATATCTGACAAAGTTAGATGCAAACTCACTCAAATATATGAGAAATGTTGAAATTCGACTTCAAATTAGGAAGATAGACTTAGAAAATTTTCTTTCAACACAAAGTGTCAATCGACCTCAATGGGCTTCAATGGATGTTAATCGACGATATCTGACAAAGTTAGATGCAAACTCACTCAAATATATGAGAAATGTTGAAATTCGACTTTAAATTAGGAAGATAGACTTAGAAAATTTTCACTCAACACAAAGTGACAATTGACCTCAATTGGCTTCAATCAATGTTAATCGACGATATCTGACAAAGTTAGATGCAAACTCACTCAAATATATGAGAAATGTTGAAATTCGACTCCAAATTAGAAAGATAGACTTAGAAAATTTTCACTCAACACAAAGTGACAATCGACCTCAATGGGCTAAAATGGATGTTAATCGACGATATCTGACAAAGTTAGATGCAAACTCACTCAAATATATGAGAAATGTTGAAATTCGACTCCAAATTAGAAAGATAGACTTAGAAAATTTTCTTTCAACACAAAGTGACAATCGACCTCAATTGGCTTCAATCAATGTTAATCGACGATATCTGACAAAGTTAGATGCAAACTCACTCAAATATATGAGAAATGTTGAAATTCGACTCCAAATTAGAAAGATAGACTTAGAAAATTTTCACTCAACACAAAGTGACAATTGACCTCAATTGGCTTCAATCAATGTTAATCGACGATATCTGACAAAGTTAGATGCAAACTCACTCAAATATATGAGAAATGTTGAAATTCGACTTTAAATTAGGAAGATAGACTTAGAAAATTTTCTTTCAACACAAAGTGACAATCGACCTCAATGGGCTTCAATGGATGTTAATCGACGATATCTGACAAAGTTAGATGCAAACTCACTCAAATATATGAGAAATGTGTAAATCCGAATTCAAATTAGGAAGATAGACTTAGAAAATTTTCACTCAACACAAAGTGACAATCGACCTCAATGGGCTTCAATGGATGTTAATCGACGATATCTGACAAAGTTAGATCCAAACTCACTCAAATATATGAGAAATGTTGAAATTCGACTTTAAATTAGGAAGATAGACTTAGAAAATTTTCTTTCAACACAAAGTGACAATCGACCTCAATGGGCTTCAATGGATGTTAATCGACGTTATCTGACAAAGTTAGATGCAAACTCACTCAAATATATGAGAAATGTTGAAATCCGAATTCAAATTAGGAAGATAGACTTAGAAAATTTTCTTTCAACACAAAGTGACAATCGACCTCAATGGGCTTCAATCAATGTTAATCGACGATATCTGACAAAGTTAGATGCAAACTCACTCAAATATATGAGAAATGTTGAAATTCGACTTCAAATTAGGAAGATAGACTTAGAAAATTTTCTTTCAACACAAAGTGACAATCGACCTCAATGGGCTTCAATGGATGTTAATCGACGATATCTGACAAAGTTAGATGCAAACTCACTCAAATATATGAGAAATGTTGAAATTCGACTTTAAATTAGGAAGATAGACTTAGAAAATTTTCTTTCAACACAAAGTGACAATCGACCTCAATGGGCTTCAATGGATGTTAATCGACGATATCTGACAAAGTTAGATGCAAACTCACTCAAATATATGAGAAATGTTGAAATCCGAATTCAAATTAGGAAGATAGACTTAGAAAATTTTCTTTCAACACAAAGTGACAATCGACCTCAATGGGCTTCAATCAATGTTAATCGACGATATCTGACAAAGTTAGATGCAAACTCACTCAAATATATGAGAAATGTTGAAATTCGACTCCAAATTAGAAAGATAGACTTAGAAAATTTTCACTCAACACAAAGTGACAATCGACCTCAATTGGCTTCAATGGATGTTAATCGACGATATCTGACAAAGTTAGATGCAAACTTACTCAAATATATGAGAAATGTTGAAATTCGACTTCAAATTAGGAAGATAGACTTAGAAAATTTTCACTCAACACAAAGTGACAATCGACCTCAATGGGCTAAAATGGATGTTAATCGACGATATCTGACAAAGTTAGATGCAAACTCACTCAAATATATGAGAAATGTTGAAATTCGACTTTAAATTAGGAAGATAGACTTAGAAAATTTTCACTCAACACAAACTGACAATCGACCTCAATGGGCTTCAATCAATGTTAATCGACGATATCTGACAAAGTTAGATGCAAACTCACTCAAATATATGAGAAATGTTGAAATTCGACTCCAAATTAGAAAGATAGACTTAGAAAATTTTCACTCAACACAAAGTGACAATTGACCTCAATTGGCTTCAATCAATGTTAATCGACGATATCTGACAAAGTTAGATGCAAACTCACTCAAATATATGAGAAATGTTGAAATTCGACTTTAAATTAGAAAGATAGACTTAGAAAATTTTCACTCAACACAAAGTGACAATCGACCTCAATTGGCTTCAATGGATGTTAATCGACGATATCTGACAAAGTTAGATGCAAACTCACTCAAATATATGAGAAATGTTGAAATTCGACTTTAAATTAGGAAGATAGACTTAGAAAATTTTCACTCAACACAAAGTGACAATTGACCTCAATTGGCTTCAATCAATGTTAATCGACGATATCTGACAAAGTAAGATGCAAACTCACTCAAATATATGAGAAATGTTGAAATTCGACTCCAAATTAGAAAGATAGACTTAGAAAATTTTCTTTCAACACAAAGTGACAATCGACCTCAATTGGCTTCAATCAATGTTAATCGACGATATCTGACAAAGTTAGATGCAAACTCACTCAAATATATGAGAAATGTTGAAATTCGACTCCAAATTAGAAAGATAGACTTAGAAAATTTTCTTTCAACACAAAGTGACAATCGACCTCAATGGGCTTCAATGGATGTTAATCGACGATATCTGACAAAGTTAGATGCAAACTCACTCAAATATATGAGAAATGTTGAAATTCGACTCCAAATTAGAAAGATAGACTTAGAAAATTTTCTTTCAACACAAAGTGACAATCGACCTCAATTGGCTTCAATCAATGTTAATCGACGATATCTGACAAAGTTAGATGCAAACTCACTCAAATATATGAGAAATGTTGAAATTCGACTTTAAATTAGGAAGATAGACTTAGAAAATTTTCACTCAACACAAAGTGACAATTGACCTCAATTGGCTTCAATCAATGTTAATCGACGATATCTGACAAAGTAAGATGCAAACTCACTCAAATATATGAGAAATGTTGAAATTCGACTCCAAATTAGAAAGATAGACTTAGAAAATTTTCTTTCAACACAAAGTGACAATCGACCTCAATTGGCTTCAATCAATGTTAATCGACGATATCTGACAAAGTTAGATGCAAACTCACTCAAATATATGAGAAATGTTGAAATTCGACTCCAAATTAGAAAGATAGACTTAGAAAATTTTCACTCAACACAAAGTGACAATTGACCTCAATTGGCTTCAATCAATGTTAATCGACGATATCTGACAAAGTTAGATGCAAACTCACTCAAATATATGAGAAATGTTGAAATTCGACTTCAAATTAGGAAGATAGACTTAGAAAATTTTCACTCAACACAAAGTGACAATTGACCTCAATTGGCTTCAATCAATGTTAATCGACGATATCTGACAAAGTTAGATGCAAACTCACTCAAATATATGAGAAATGTTGAAATTCGACTCCAAATTAGAAAGATAGACTTAGAAAATTTTCACTCAACACAAAGTGACAATCGACCTCAATGGGCTAAAATGGATGTTAATCGACGATATCTGACAAAGTTAGATGCAAACTCACTCAAATATATGAGAAATGTTGAAATTCGACTCCAAATTAGAAAGATAGACTTAGAAAATTTTCTTTCAACACAAAGTGACAATCGACCTCAATGGGCTTCAATGGATGTTAATCGACGATATCTGACAAAGTTAGATGCAAACTCACTCAAATATATGAGAAATGTTGAAATTCGACTCCAAATTAGAAAGATAGACTTAGAAAATTTTCACTCAACACAAAGTGACAATTGACCTCAATTGGCTTCAATCAATGTTAATCGACGATATCTGACAAAGTTAGATGCAAACTCACTCAAATATATGAGAAATGTTGAAATTCGACTTTAAATTAGAAAGATAGACTTAGAAAATTTTCACTCAACACAAAGTGACAATCGACCTCAATTGGCTTCAATGGATGTTAATCGACGATATCTGACAAAGTTAGATGCAAACTCACTCAAATATATGAGAAATGTTGAAATTCGACTCCAAATTAGAAAGATAGACTTAGAAAATTTTCTTTCAACACAAAGTGACAATCGACCTCAATTGGCTTCAATCAATGTTAATCGACGATATCTGACAAAGTTAGATGCAATCTCACTCAAATATATGAGAAATGTTGAAATTCGACTTTAAATTAGAAAGATAGACTTAGAAAATTTTCACTCAACACAAAGTGACAATCGACCTCAATTGGCTTCAATGGATGTTAATCGACGATATCTGACAAAGTTAGATGCAAACTCACTCAAATATATGAGAAATGTTGAAATTCGACTCCAAATTAGAAAGATAGACTTAGAAAATTTTCTTTCAACACAAAGTGACAATCGACCTCAATTGGCTTCAATCAATGTTAATCGACGATATCTGACAAAGTAAGATGCAAACTCACTCAAATATATGAGAAATGTTGAAATTCGACTCCAAATTAGAAAGATAGACTTAGAAAATTTTCTTTCAACACAAAGTGACAATCGACCTCAATTGGCTTCAATCAATGTTAATCGACGATATCTGACAAAGTTAGATGCAAACTCACTCAAATATATGAGAAATGTTGAAATTCGACTCCAAATTAGAAAGATAGACTTAGAAAATTTTCACTCAACACAAAGTGACAATTGACCTCAATTGGCTTCAATCAATGTTAATCGACGATATCTGACAAAGTTAGATGCAAACTCACTCAAATATATTAGAAATGTTGAAATTCGACTTCAAATTAGGAAGATAGACTTAGAAAATTTTCTTTCAACACAAAGTGACAATCGACCTCAATGGGCTTCAATGGATGTTAATCGACGATATCTGACAAAGTTAGATGCAAACTCACTCAAATATATGAGAAATGTTGAAATTCGACTTTAAATTAGGAAGATAGACTTAGAAAATTTTCACTCAACACAAAGTGACAATTGACCTCAATTGGCTTCAATCAATGTTAATCGACGATATCTGACAAAGTTAGATGCAAACTCACTCAAATATATGAGAAATGTTGAAATTCGACTCCAAATTAGAAAGATAGACTTAGAAAATTTTCTTTCAACACAAAGTGACAATCGACCTCAATTGGCTTCAATCAATGTTAATCGACGATATCTGACAAAGTTAGATGCAAACTCACTCAAATATATGAGAAATGTTGAAATTCGACTCCAAATTAGAAAGATAGACTTAGAAAATTTTCACTCAACACAAAGTGACAATTGACCTCAATTGGCTTCAATCAATGTTAATCGACGATATCTGACAAAGTTAGATGCAAACTCACTCAAATATATGAGAAATGTTGAAATTCGACTTCAAATTAGGAAGATAGACTTAGAAAATTTTCACTCAACACAAAGTGACAATTGACCTCAATTGGCTTCAATCAATGTTAATCGACGATATCTGACAAAGTTAGATGCAAACTCACTCAAATATATGAGAAATGTTGAAATTCGACTCCAAATTAGAAAGATAGACTTAGAAAATTTTCACTCAACACAAAGTGACAATCGACCTCAATGGGCTAAAATGGATGTTAATCGACGATATCTGACAAAGTTAGATGCAAACTCACTCAAATATATGAGAAATGTTGAAATTCGACTCCAAATTAGAAAGATAGACTTAGAAAATTTTCTTTCAACACAAAGTGACAATCGACCTCAATGGGCTTCAATGGATGTTAATCGACGATATCTGACAAAGTTAGATGCAAACTCACTCAAATATATGAGAAATGTTGAAATTCGACTCCAAATTAGAAAGATAGACTTAGAAAATTTTCACTCAACACAAAGTGACAATTGACCTCAATTGGCTTCAATCAATGTTAATCGACGATATCTGACAAAGTTAGATGCAAACTCACTCAAATATATGAGAAATGTTGAAATTCGACTTTAAATTAGAAAGATAGACTTAGAAAATTTTCACTCAACACAAAGTGACAATCGACCTCAATTGGCTTCAATGGATGTTAATCGACGATATCTGACAAAGTTAGATGCAAACTCACTCAAATATATGAGAAATGTTGAAATTCGACTCCAAATTAGAAAGATAGACTTAGAAAATTTTCTTTCAACACAAAGTGACAATCGACCTCAATTGGCTTCAATCAATGTTAATCGACGATATCTGACAAAGTTAGATGCAATCTCACTCAAATATATGAGAAATGTTGAAATTCGACTTTAAATTAGAAAGATAGACTTAGAAAATTTTCACTCAACACAAAGTGACAATCGACCTCAATTGGCTTCAATGGATGTTAATCGACGATATCTGACAAAGTTAGATGCAAACTCACTCAAATATATGAGAAATGTTGAAATTCGACTCCAAATTAGAAAGATAGACTTAGAAAATTTTCTTTCAACACAAAGTGACAATCGACCTCAATTGGCTTCAATCAATGTTAATCGACGATATCTGACAAAGTAAGATGCAAACTCACTCAAATATATGAGAAATGTTGAAATTCGACTCCAAATTAGAAAGATAGACTTAGAAAATTTTCTTTCAACACAAAGTGACAATCGACCTCAATTGGCTTCAATCAATGTTAATCGACGATATCTGACAAAGTTAGATGCAAACTCACTCAAATATATGAGAAATGTTGAAATTCGACTCCAAATTAGAAAGATAGACTTAGAAAATTTTCACTCAACACAAAGTGACAATTGACCTCAATTGGCTTCAATCAATGTTAATCGACGATATCTGACAAAGTTAGATGCAAACTCACTCAAATATATTAGAAATGTTGAAATTCGACTTCAAATTAGGAAGATAGACTTAGAAAATTTTCTTTCAACACAAAGTGACAATCGACCTCAATGGGCTTCAATGGATGTTAATCGACGATATCTGACAAAGTTAGATGCAAACTCACTCAAATATATGAGAAATGTTGAAATTCGACTTTAAATTAGGAAGATAGACTTAGAAAATTTTCACTCAACACAAAGTGACAATTGACCTCAATTGGCTTCAATCAATGTTAATCGACGATATCTGACAAAGTTAGATGCAAACTCACTCAAATATATGAGAAATGTTGAAATTCGACTCCAAATTAGAAAGATAGACTTAGAAAATTTTCTTTCAACACAAAGTGACAATCGACCTCAATTGGCTTCAATCAATGTTAATCGACGATATCTGACAAAGTTAGATGCAAACTCACTCAAATATATGAGAAATGTTGAAATTCGACTCCAAATTAGAAAGATAGAATTAGAAAATTTTCACTCAACACAAAGTGACAATCGACCTCAATGGGCTAAAATGGATGTTAATCGACGATATCTGACAAAGTTAGATGCAAACTCACTCAAATATATGAGAAATGTTGAAATTCGACTTTAAATTAGGAAGATAGACTTAGAAAATTTTCACTCAACACAAAGTGACAATCGACCTCAATGGGCTTCAATCAATGTTAATCGACGATATCTGACAAAGTTAGATGCAAACTCACTCAAATATATGAGAAATGTTGAAATTCGACTCCAAATTAGAAAGATAGACTTAGAAAATTTTCACTCAACACAAAGTGACAATCGACCTCAATTGGCTTCAATGGATGTTAATCGACGATATCTGACAAAGTTAGATGCAAACTCACTCAAATATATGAGAAATGTTGAAATTCGACTTTAAATTAGGAAGATAGACTTAGAAAATTTTCACTCAACACAAAGTGACAATTGACCTCAATTGGCTTCAATCAATGTTAATCGACGATATCTGACAAAGTAAGATGCAAACTCACTCAAATATATGAGAAATGTTGAAATTCGACTCCAAATTAGAAAGATAGACTTAGAAAATTTTCTTTCAACACAGTGACAATCGACCTCAATTGGCTTCAATCAATGTTAATCGACGATATCTGACAAAGTTGGATGCAAACTCACTCAAATATATGAGAAATGTTGAAATTCGACTCCAAATTAGAAAGATAGACTTAGAAAATTTTCACTCAACACAAAGTGACAATTGACCTCAATTGGCTTCAATCAATGTTAATCGACGATATCTGACAAAGTTAGATGCAAACTCACTCAAATATATGAGAAATGTTGAAATTCGACTTCAAATTAGGAAGATAGACTTAGAAAATTTTCTTTCAACACAAAGTGACAATCGACCTCAATGGGCTTCAATGGATGTTAATCGACGATATCTGACAAAGTTAGATGCAAACTCACTCAAATATATGAGAAATGTTGAAATTCGACTCCAAATTAGAAAGATAGACTTAGAAAATTTTCTTTCAACACAAAGTGACAATCGACCTCAATTGGCTTCAATGGATGTTAATCGACGATATCTGACAAAGTTAGATGCAAACTCACTCAAATATATGAGAAATGTTGAAATTCGACTTTAAATTAGGAAGATAGACTTAGAAAATTTTCACTCAACACAAAGTGACAATTGACCTCAATTGGCTTCAATCAATGTTAATCGACGATATCTGACAAAGTAAGATGCAAACTCACTCAAATATATGAGAAATGTTGAAATTCGACTCCAAATTAGAAAGATAGACTTAGAAAATTTTCACTCAACACAAAGTGACAATCGACCTCAATTGGCTTCAATGGATGTTAATCGACGATATCTGACAAAGTTAGATGCAAACTCACTCAAATATATGAGAAATGTTGAAATTCGACTTTAAATTAGGAAGATAGACTTAGAAAATTTTCACTCAACACAAAGTGACAATTGACCTCAATTGGCTTCAATCAATGTTAATCGACGATATCTGACAAAGTAAGATGCAAACTCACTCAAATATATGAGAAATGTTGAAATTCGACTCCAAATTAGAAAGATAGACTTAGAAAATTTTCTTTCAACACAAAGTGACAATCGACCTCAATTGGCTTCAATCAATGTTAATCGACGATATCTGACAAAGTTAGATGCAAACTCACTCAAATATATGAGAAATGTTGAAATTCGACTTTAAATTAGGAAGATAGACTTAGAAAATTTTCACTCAACACAAAGTGACAATTGACCTCAATTGGCTTCAATCAATGTTAATCGACGATATCTGACAAAGTAAGATGCAAACTCACTCAAATATATGAGAAATGTTGAAATTCGACTCCAAATTAGAAAGATAGACTTAGAAAATTTTCTTTCAACACAAAGTGACAATCGACCTCAATTGGCTTCAATCAATGTTAATCGACGATATCTGACAAAGTTAGATGCAAACTCACTCAAATATATGAGAAATGTTGAAATTCGACTTCAAATTAGGAAGATAGACTTAGAAAATTTTCTTTCAACACAAAGTGTCAATCGACCTCAATGGGCTTCAATGGATGTTAATCGACGATATCTGACAAAGTTAGATGCAAACTCACTCAAATATATGAGAAATGTTGAAATTCGACTTTAAATTAGGAAGATAGACTTAGAAAATTTTCACTCAACACAAAGTGACAATTGACCTCAATTGGCTTCAATCAATGTTAATCGACGATATCTGACAAAGTTAGATGCAAACTCACTCAAATATATGAGAAATGTTGAAATTCGACTCCAAATTAGAAAGATAGACTTAGAAAATTTTCACTCAACACAAAGTGACAATCGACCTCAATGGGCTAAAATGGATGTTAATCGACGATATCTGACAAAGTTAGATGCAAACTCACTCAAATATATGAGAAATGTTGAAATTCGACTCCAAATTAGAAAGATAGACTTAGAAAATTTTCTTTCAACACAAAGTGACAATCGACCTCAATTGGCTTCAATCAATGTTAATCGACGATATCTGACAAAGTTAGATGCAAACTCACTCAAATATATGAGAAATGTTGAAATTCGACTCCAAATTAGAAAGATAGACTTAGAAAATTTTCACTCAACACAAAGTGACAATTGACCTCAATTGGCTTCAATCAATGTTAATCGACGATATCTGACAAAGTTAGATGCAAACTCACTCAAATATATGAGAAATGTTGAAATTCGACTTCAAATTAGGAAGATAGACTTAGAAAATTTTCTTTCAACACAAAGTGACAATCGACCTCAATGGGCTTCAATGGATGTTAATCGACGATATCTGACAAAGTTAGATGCAAACTCACTCAAATATATGAGAAATGTTGAAATCCGAATTCAAATTAGGAAGATAGACTTAGAAAATTTTCACTCAACACAAAGTGACAATCGACCTCAATTGGCTTCAATGGATGTTAATCGACGATATCTGACAAAGTTAGATGCAAACTCACTCAAATATATGAGAAATGTTGAAATTCGACTTTAAATTAGGAAGATAGACTTAGAAAATTTTCTTTCAACACAAAGTGACAATCGACCTCAATTGGCTTCAATCAATGTTAATCGACGATATCTGACAAAGTTAGATGCAAACTCACTCAAATATATGAGAAATGTTGAAATTCGACTCCAAATTAGAAAGATAGACTTAGAAAATTTTCACTCAACACAAAGTGACAATTGACCTCAATTGGCTTCAATCAATGTTAATCGACGATATCTGACAAAGTTAGATGCAAACTCACTCAAATATATGAGAAATGTTGAAATTCGACTCCAAATTAGAAAGATAGACTTAGAAAATTTTCTTTCAACACAAAGTGACAATCGACCTCAATTGGCTTCAATCAATGTTAATCGACGATATCTGACAAAGTTAGATGCAAACTCACTCAAATATATGAGAAATGTTGAAATTCGACTTTAAATTAGAAAGATAGACTTAGAAAATTTTCACTCAACACAAAGTGACAATCGACCTCAATTGGCTTCAATGGATGTTAATCGACGATATCTGACAAAGTTAGATGCAAACTCACTCAAATATATGAGAAATGTTGAAATTCGACTCCAAATTAGAAAGATAGACTTAGAAAATTTTCTTTCAACACAAAGTGACAATCGACCTCAATTGGCTTCAATCAATGTTAATCGACGATATCTGACAAAGTAAGATGCAAACTCACTCAAATATATGAGAAATGTTGAAATTCGACTCCAAATTAGAAAGATAGACTTAGAAAATTTTCTTTCAACACAAAGTGACAATCGACCTCAATTGGCTTCAATCAATGTTAATCGACGATATCTGACAAAGTTAGATGCAAACTCACTCAAATATATGAGAAATGTTGAAATTCGACTCCAAATTAGAAAGATAGACTTAGAAAATTTTCACTCAACACAAAGTGACAATTGACCTCAATTGGCTTCAATCAATGTTAATCGACGATATCTGACAAAGTTAGATGCAAACTCACTCAAATATATTAGAAATGTTGAAATTCGACTTCAAATTAGGAAGATAGACTTAGAAAATTTTCTTTCAACACAAAGTGACAATCGACCTCAATGGGCTTCAATGGATGTTAATCGACGATATCTGACAAAGTTAGATGCAAACTCACTCAAATATATGAGAAATGTTGAAATTCGACTCCAAATTAGAAAGATAGACTTAGAAAATTTTCACTCAACACAAAGTGACAATTGACCTCAATTGGCTTCAATCAATGTTAATCGACGATATCTGACAAAGTTAGATGCAAACTCACTCAAATATATGAGAAATGTTGAAATTCGACTCCAAATTAGAAAGATAGACTTAGAAAATTTTCTTTCAACACAAAGTGACAATCGACCTCAATTGGCTTCAATCAATGTTAATCGACGATATCTGACAAAGTTAGATGCAAACTCACTCAAATATATGAGAAATGTTGAAATTCGACTCCAAATTAGAAAGATAGACTTAGAAAATTTTCACTCAACACAAAGTGACAATTGACCTCAATTGGCTTCAATCAATGTTAATCGACGATATCTGACAAAGTTAGATGCAAACTCACTCAAATATATGAGAAATGTTGAAATTCGACTTCAAATTAGGAAGATAGACTTAGAAAATTTTCTTTCAACACAAAGTGACAATCGACCTCAATGGGCTTCAATGGATGTTAATCGACGATATCTGACAAAGTTAGATGCAAACTCACTCAAATATATGAGAAATGTTGAAATCCGAATTCAAATTAGGAAGATAGACTTAGAAAATTTTCACTCAACACAAAGTGACAATCGACCTCAATTGGCTTCAATGGATGTTAATCGACGATATCTGACAAAGTTAGATGCAAACTCACTCAAATATATGAGAAATGTTGAAATTCGACTTTAAATTAGGAAGATAGACTTAGAAAATTTTCTTTCAACACAAAGTGACAATCGACCTCAATTGGCTTCAATCAATGTTAATCGACGATATCTGACAAAGTTAGATGCAAACTCACTCAAATATATGAGAAATGTTGAAATTCGACTCCAAATTAGAAAGATAGACTTAGAAAATTTTCACTCAACACAAAGTGACAATTGACCTCAATTGGCTTCAATCAATGTTAATCGACGATATCTGACAAAGTTAGATGCAAACTCACTCAAATATATGAGAAATGTTGAAATTCGACTCCAAATTAGAAAGATAGACTTAGAAAATTTTCTTTCAACACAAAGTGACAATCGACCTCAATTGGCTTCAATCAATGTTAATCGACGATATCTGACAAAGTTAGATGCAAACTCACTCAAATATATGAGAAATGTTGAAATTCGACTTTAAATTAGAAAGATAGACTTAGAAAATTTTCACTCAACACAAAGTGACAATCGACCTCAATTGGCTTCAATGGATGTTAATCGACGATATCTGACAAAGTTAGATGCAAACTCACTCAAATATATGAGAAATGTTGAAATTCGACTCCAAATTAGAAAGATAGACTTAGAAAATTTTCTTTCAACACAAAGTGACAATCGACCTCAATTGGCTTCAATCAATGTTAATCGACGATATCTGACAAAGTAAGATGCAAACTCACTCAAATATATGAGAAATGTTGAAATTCGACTCCAAATTAGAAAGATAGACTTAGAAAATTTTCTTTCAACACAAAGTGACAATCGACCTCAATTGGCTTCAATCAATGTTAATCGACGATATCTGACAAAGTTAGATGCAAACTCACTCAAATATATGAGAAATGTTGAAATTCGACTCCAAATTAGAAAGATAGACTTAGAAAATTTTCACTCAACACAAAGTGACAATTGACCTCAATTGGCTTCAATCAATGTTAATCGACGATATCTGACAAAGTTAGATGCAAACTCACTCAAATATATTAGAAATGTTGAAATTCGACTTCAAATTAGGAAGATAGACTTAGAAAATTTTCTTTCAACACAAAGTGACAATCGACCTCAATGGGCTTCAATGGATGTTAATCGACGATATCTGACAAAGTTAGATGCAAACTCACTCAAATATATGAGAAATGTTGAAATTCGACTTTAAATTAGGAAGATAGACTTAGAAAATTTTCACTCAACACAAAGTGACAATTGACCTCAATTGGCTTCAATCAATGTTAATCGACGATATCTGACAAAGTTAGATGCAAACTCACTCAAATATATGAGAAATGTTGAAATTCGACTCCAAATTAGAAAGATAGACTTAGAAAATTTTCACTCAACACAAAGTGACAATCGACCTCAATGGGCTAAAATGGATGTTAATCGACGATATCTGACAAAGTTAGATGCAAACTCACTCAAATATATGAGAAATGTTGAAATTCGACTCCAAATTAGAAAGATAGACTTAGAAAATTTTCACTCAACACAAAGTGACAATCGACCTCAATGGGCTAAAATGGATGTTAATCGACGATATCTGACAAAGTTAGATGCAAACTCACTCAAATATATGAGAAATGTTGAAATTCGACTCCAAATTAGAAAGATAGACTTAGAAAATTTTCTTTCAACACAAAGTGACAATCGACCTCAATTGGCTTCAATCAATGTTAATCGACGATATCTGACAAAGTTAGATGCAAACTCACTCAAATATATGAGAAATGTTGAAATTCGACTCCAAATTAGAAAGATAGACTTAGAAAATTTTCACTCAACACAAAGTGACAATTGACCTCAATTGGCTTCAATCAATGTTAATCGACGATATCTGACAAAGTTAGATGCAAACTCACTCAAATATATGAGAAATGTTGAAATTCGACTTCAAATTAGGAAGATAGACTTAGAAAATTTTCTTTCAACACAAAGTGACAATCGACCTCAATGGGCTTCAATGGATGTTAATCGACGATATCTGACAAAGTTAGATGCAAACTCACTCAAATATATGAGAAATGTTGAAATCCGAATTCAAATTAGGAAGATAGACTTAGAAAATTTTCACTCAACACAAAGTGACAATCGACCTCAATTGGCTTCAATGGATGTTAATCGACGATATCTGACAAAGTTAGATGCAAACTCACTCAAATATATGAGAAATGTTGAAATTCGACTTTAAATTAGGAAGATAGACTTAGAAAATTTTCTTTCAACACAAAGTGACAATCGACCTCAATTGGCTTCAATCAATGTTAATCGACGATATCTGACAAAGTTAGATGCAAACTCACTCAAATATATGAGAAATGTTGAAATTCGACTCCAAATTAGAAAGATAGACTTAGAAAATTTTCACTCAACACAAAGTGACAATTGACCTCAATTGGCTTCAATCAATGTTAATCGACGATATCTGACAAAGTTAGATGCAAACTCACTCAAATATATGAGAAATGTTGAAATTCGACTCCAAATTAGAAAGATAGACTTAGAAAATTTTCTTTCAACACAAAGTGACAATCGACCTCAATTGGCTTCAATCAATGTTAATCGACGATATCTGACAAAGTTAGATGCAAACTCACTCAAATATATGAGAAATGTTGAAATTCGACTTTAAATTAGAAAGATAGACTTAGAAAATTTTCACTCAACACAAAGTGACAATCGACCTCAATTGGCTTCAATGGATGTTAATCGACGATATCTGACAAAGTTAGATGCAAACTCACTCAAATATATGAGAAATGTTGAAATTCGACTCCAAATTAGAAAGATAGACTTAGAAAATTTTCTTTCAACACAAAGTGACAATCGACCTCAATTGGCTTCAATCAATGTTAATCGACGATATCTGACAAAGTAAGATGCAAACTCACTCAAATATATGAGAAATGTTGAAATTCGACTCCAAATTAGAAAGATAGACTTAGAAAATTTTCTTTCAACACAAAGTGACAATCGACCTCAATTGGCTTCAATCAATGTTAATCGACGATATCTGACAAAGTTAGATGCAAACTCACTCAAATATATGAGAAATGTTGAAATTCGACTCCAAATTAGAAAGATAGACTTAGAAAATTTTCACTCAACACAAAGTGACAATTGACCTCAATTGGCTTCAATCAATGTTAATCGACGATATCTGACAAAGTTAGATGCAAACTCACTCAAATATATTAGAAATGTTGAAATTCGACTTCAAATTAGGAAGATAGACTTAGAAAATTTTCTTTCAACACAAAGTGACAATCGACCTCAATGGGCTTCAATGGATGTTAATCGACGATATCTGACAAAGTTAGATGCAAACTCACTCAAATATATGAGAAATGTTGAAATTCGACTTTAAATTAGGAAGATAGACTTAGAAAATTTTCACTCAACACAAAGTGACAATTGACCTCAATTGGCTTCAATCAATGTTAATCGACGATATCTGACAAAGTTAGATGCAAACTCACTCAAATATATGAGAAATGTTGAAATTCGACTCCAAATTAGAAAGATAGACTTAGAAAATTTTCACTCAACACAAAGTGACAATCGACCTCAATGGGCTAAAATGGATGTTAATCGACGATATCTGACAAAGTTAGATGCAAACTCACTCAAATATATGAGAAATGTTGAAATTCGACTTTAAATTAGGAAGATAGACTTAGAAAATTTTCACTCAACACAAAGTGACAATTGACCTCAATTGGCTTCAATCAATGTTAATCGACGATATCTGACAAAGTTAGATGCAAACTCACTCAAATATATGAGAAATGTTGAAATTCGACTCCAAATTAGAAAGATAGACTTAGAAAATTTTCACTCAACACAAAGTGACAATTGACCTCAATTGGCTTCAATCAATGTTAATCGACGATATCTGACAAAGTTAGATGCAAACTCACTCAAATATATGAGAAATGTTGAAATTCGACTTCAAATTAGGAAGATAGACTTAGAAAATTTTCTTTCAACACAAAGTGACAATCGACCTCAATGGGCTTCAATGGATGTTAATCGACGGTATCTGACAAAGTTAGATGCAAACTCACTCAAATATATGAGAAATGTTGAAATTCGACTTTAAATTAGGAAGATAGACTTAGAAAATTTTCACTCAACACAAAGTGACAATTGACCTCAATTGGCTTCAATCAATGTTAATCGACGATATCTGACAAAGTTAGATGCAAACTCACTCAAATATATGAGAAATGTTGAAATTCGACTTTAAATTAGGAAGATAGACTTAGAAAATTTTCACTCAACACAAAGTGACAATTGACCTCAATTGGCTTCAATCAATGTTAATCGACGATATCTGACAAAGTAAGATGCAAACTCACTCAAATATATGAGAAATGTTGAAATTCGACTCCAAATTAGAAAGATAGACTTAGAAAATTTTCTTTCAACACAAAGTGACAATCGACCTCAATTGGCTTCAATCAATGTTAATCGACGATATCTGACAAAGTTAGATGCAAACTCACTCAAATATATGAGAAATGTTGAAATTCGACTCCAAATTAGAAAGATAGACTTAGAAAATTTTCACTCAACACAAAGTGACAATTGACCTCAATTGGCTTCAATCAATGTTAATCGACGATATCTGACAAAGTTAGATGCAAACTCACTCAAATATATGAGAAATGTTGAAATTCGACTTCAAATTAGGAAGATAGACTTAGAAAATTTTCTTTCAACACAAAGTGACAATCGACCTCAATGGGCTTCAATGGATGTTAATCGACGATATCTGACAAAGTTAGATGCAAACTCACTCAAATATATGAGAAATGTTGAAATTCGACTCCAAATTAGAAAGATAGACTTAGAAAATTTTCTTTCAACACAAAGTGACAATCGACCTCAATTGGCTTCAATCAATGTTAATCGACGATATCTGACAAAGTTAGATGCAAACTCACTCAAATATATGAGAAATGTTGAAATTCGACTCCAAATTAGAAAGATAGACTTAGAAAATTTTCACTCAACACAAAGTGACAATTGACCTCAATTGGCTTCAATCAATGTTAATCGACGATATCTGACAAAGTTAGATGCAAACTCACTCAAATATATGAGAAATGTTGAAATTCGACTTTAAATTAGAAAGATAGACTTAGAAAATTTTCACTCAACACAAAGTGACAATCGACCTCAATTGGCTTCAATGGATGTTAATCGACGATATCTGACAAAGTTAGATGCAAACTCACTCAAATATATGAGAAATGTTGAAATTCGACTCCAAATTAGAAAGATAGACTTAGAAAATTTTCTTTCAACACAAAGTGACAATCGACCTCAATTGGCTTCAATCAATGTTAATCGACGATATCTGACAAAGTTAGATGCAAACTCACTCAAATATATGAGAAATGTTGAAATTCGACTTTAAATTAGAAAGATAGACTTAGAAAATTTTCACTCAACACAAAGTGACAATCGACCTCAATTGGCTTCAATGGATGTTAATCGACGATATCTGACAAAGTTAGATGCAAACTCACTCAAATATATGAGAAATGTTGAAATTCGACTCCAAATTAGAAAGATAGACTTAGAAAATTTTCTTTCAACACAAAGTGACAATCGACCTCAATTGGCTTCAATCAATGTTAATCGACGATATCTGACAAAGTAAGATGCAAACTCACTCAAATATATGAGAAATGTTGAAATCCGAATTCAAATTAGAAAGATAGACTTAGAAAATTTTCTTTCAACACAAAGTGACAATCGACCTCAATTGGCTTCAATCAATGTTAATCGACGATATCTGACAAAGTTAGATGCAAACTCACTCAAATATATGAGAAATGTTGAAATTCGACTCCAAATTAGAAAGATAGACTTAGAAAATTTTCACTCAACACAAAGTGACAATTGACCTCAATTGGCTTCAATCAATGTTAATCGACGATATCTGACAAAGTTAGATGCAAACTCACTCAAATATATTAGAAATGTTGAAATTCGACTTCAAATTAGGAAGATAGACTTAGAAAATTTTCTTTCAACACAAAGTGACAATCGACCTCAATGGGCTTCAATGGATGTTAATCGACGATATCTGACAAAGTTAGATGCAAACTCACTCAAATATATGAGAAATGTTGAAATTCGACTTTAAATTAGGAAGATAGACTTAGAAAATTTTCACTCAACACAAAGTGACAATTGACCTCAATTGGCTTCAATCAATGTTAATCGACGATATCTGACAAAGTTAGATGCAAACTCACTCAAATATATGAGAAATGTTGAAATTCGACTCCAAATTAGAAAGATAGACTTAGAAAATTTTCACTCAACACAAAGTGACAATCGACCTCAATGGGCTAAAATGGATGTTAATCGACGATATCTGACAAAGTTAGATGCAAACTCACTCAAATATATGAGAAATGTTGAAATTCGACTTTAAATTAGGAAGATAGACTTAGAAAATTTTCACTCAACACAAAGTGACAATTGACCTCAATTGGCTTCAATCAATGTTAATCGACGATATCTGACAAAGTAAGATGCAAACTCACTCAAATATATGAGAAATGTTGAAATTCGACTCCAAATTAGAAAGATAGACTTAGAAAATTTTCTTTCAACACAAAGTGACAATCGACCTCAATTGGCTTCAATCAATGTTAATCGACGATATCTGACAAAGTTAGATGCAAACTCACTCAAATATATGAGAAATGTTGAAATTCGACTCCAAATTAGAAAGATAGACTTAGAAAATTTTCTTTCAACACAAAGTGACAATCGACCTCAATTGGCTTCAATCAATGTTAATCGACGATATCTGACAAAGTAAGATGCAAACTCACTCAAATATATGAGAAATGTTGAAATTCGACTCCAAATTAGAAAGATAGACTTAGAAAATTTTCTTTCAACACAAAGTGACAATCGACCTCAATTGGCTTCAATCAATGTTAATCGACGATATCTGACAAAGTTAGATGCAAACTCACTCAAATATATGAGAAATGTTGAAATTCGACTCCAAATTAGAAAGATAGACTTAGAAAATTTTCACTCAACACAAAGTGACAATTGACCTCAATTGGCTTCAATCAATGTTAATCGACGATATCTGACAAAGTTAGATGCAAACTCACTCAAATATATTAGAAATGTTGAAATTCGACTTCAAATTAGGAAGATAGACTTAGAAAATTTTCTTTCAACACAAAGTGACAATCGACCTCAATGGGCTTCAATGGATGTTAATCGACGATATCTGACAAAGTTAGATGCAAACTCACTCAAATATATGAGAAATGTTGAAATTCGACTTTAAATTAGGAAGATAGACTTAGAAAATTTTCACTCAACACAAAGTGACAATTGACCTCAATTGGCTTCAATCAATGTTAATCGACGATATCTGACAAAGTTAGATGCAAACTCACTCAAATATATGAGAAATGTTGAAATTCGACTCCAAATTAGAAAGATAGACTTAGAAAATTTTCACTCAACACAAAGTGACAATCGACCTCAATGGGCTAAAATGGATGTTAATCGACGATATCTGACAAAGTTAGATGCAAACTCACTCAAATATATGAGAAATGTTGAAATTCGACTTTAAATTAGGAAGATAGACTTAGAAAATTTTCACTCAACACAAAGTGACAATTGACCTCAATTGGCTTCAATCAATGTTAATCGACGATATCTGACAAAGTAAGATGCAAACTCACTCAAATATATGAGAAATGTTGAAATTCGACTCCAAATTAGAAAGATAGACTTAGAAAATTTTCTTTCAACACAAAGTGACAATCGACCTCAATTGGCTTCAATCAATGTTAATCGACGATATCTGACAAAGTTAGATGCAAACTCACTCAAATATATGAGAAATGTTGAAATTCGACTCCAAATTAGAAAGATAGACTTAGAAAATTTTCACTCAACACAAAGTGACAATTGACCTCAATTGGCTTCAATCAATGTTAATCGACGATATCTGACAAAGTTAGATGCAAACTCACTCAAATATATGAGAAATGTTGAAATTCGACTTCAAATTAGGAAGATAGACTTAGAAAATTTTCTTTCAACACAAAGTGACAATCGACCTCAATGGGCTTCAATGGATGTTAATCGACGATATCTGACAAAGTTAGATGCAAACTCACTCAAATATATGAGAAATGTTGAAATTCGACTCCAAATTACAAAGATAGACTTAGAAAATTTTCTTTCAACACAAAGTGACAATCGACCTCAATTGGCTTCAATCAATGTTAATCGACGATATCTGACAAAGTTAGATGCAAACTCACTCAAATATATGAGAAATGTTGAAATTCGACTCCAAATTAGAAAGATAGACTTAGAAAATTTTCACTCAACACAAAGTGACAATTGACCTCAATTGGCTTCAATCAATGTTAATCGACGATATCTGACAAAGTTAGATGCAAACTCACTCAAATATATGAGAAATGTTGAAATTCGACTTTAAATTAGAAAGATAGACTTAGAAAATTTTCACTCAACACAAAGTGACAATTGACCTCAATTGGCTTCAATGGATGTTAATCGACGATATCTGACAAAGTTAGATGCAAACTCACTCAAATATATGAGAAATGTTGAAATTCGACTCCAAATTAGAAAGATAGACTTAGAAAATTTTCTTTCAACACAAAGTGACAATCGACCTCAATTGGCTTCAATCAATGTTAATCGACGATATCTGACAAAGTTAGATGCAAACTCACTCAAATATATGAGAAATGTTGAAATTCGACTTTAAATTAGAAAGATAGACTTAGAAAATTTTCACTCAACACAAAGTGACAATCGACCTCAATTGGCTTCAATGGATGTTAATCGACGATATCTGACAAAGTTAGATGCAAACTCACTCAAATATATGAGAAATGTTGAAATTCGACTCCAAATTAGAAAGATAGACTTAGAAAATTTTCTTTCAACACAAAGTGACAATCGACCTCAATTGGCTTCAATCAATGTTAATCGACGATATCTGACAAAGTAAGATGCAAACTCACTCAAATATATGAGAAATGTTGAAATTCGACTCCAAATTAGAAAGATAGACTTAGAAAATTTTCTTTCAACACAAAGTGACAATCGACCTCAATTGGCTTCAATCAATGTTAATCGACGATATCTGACAAAGTTAGATGCAAACTCACTCAAATATATGAGAAATGTTGAAATTCGACTCCAAATTAGAAAGATAGACTTAGAAAATTTTCACTCAACACAAAGTGACAATTGACCTCAATTGGCTTCAATCAATGTTAATCGACGATATCTGACAAAGTTAGATGCAAACTCACTCAAATATATGAGAAATGTTGAAATTCGACTTCAAATTAGGAAGATAGACTTAGAAAATTTTCTTTCAACACAAAGTGACAATCGACCTCAATGGGCTTCAATGGATGTTAATCGACGATATCTGACAAAGTTAGATGCAAACTCACTCAAATATATGAGAAATGTTGAAATTCGACTTTAAATTAGGAAGATAGACTTAGAAAATTTTCACTCAACACAAAGTGACAATTGACCTCAATTGGCTTCAATCAATGTTAATCGACGATATCTGACAAAGTTAGATGCAAACTCACTCAAATATATGAGAAATGTTGAAATTCGACTCCAAATTAGAAAGATAGACTTAGAAAATTTTCACTCAACACAAAGTGACAATCGACCTCAATGGGCTAAAATGGATGTTAATCGACGATATCTGACAAAGTTAGATGCAAACTCACTCAAATATATGAGAAATGTTGAAATTCGACTTTAAATTAGGAAGATAGACTTAGAAAATTTTCACTCAACACAAAGTGACAATTGACCTCAATTGGCTTCAATCAATGTTAATCGACGATATCTGACAAAGTTAGATGCAAACTCACTCAAATATATGAGAAATGTTGAAATTCGACTCCAAATTAGAAAGATAGACTTAGAAAATTTTCACTCAACACAAAGTGACAATCGACCTCAATGGGCTAAAATGGATGTTAATCGACGATATCTGACAAAGTTAGATGCAAACTCACTCAAATATATGAGAAATGTTGAAATTCGACTTTAAATTAGGAAGATAGACTTAGAAAATTTTCACTCAACACAAAGTGACAATTGACCTCAATTGGCTTCAATCAATGTTAATCGACGATATCTGACAAAGTTAGATGCAAACTCACTCAAATATATGAGAAATGTTGAAATTCGACTCCAAATTAGAAAGATAGACTTAGAAAATTTTCACTCAACACAAAGTGACAATCGACCTCAATGAGCTAAAATGGATGTTAATCGACGATATCTGACAAAGTTAGATGCAAACTCACTCAAATATATGAGAAATGTTGAAATTCGACTTTAAATTAGGAAGATAGACTTAGAAAATTTTCACTCAACACAAAGTGACAATTGACCTCAATTGGCTTCAATCAATGTTAATCGACGATATCTGACAAAGTAAGATGCAAACTCACTCAAATATATGAGAAATGTTGAAATTCGACTCCAAATTAGAAAGATAGACTTAGAAAATTTTCTTTCAACACAAAGTGACAATCGACCTCAATTGGCTTCAATCAATGTTAATCGACGATATCTGACAAAGTTAGATGCAAACTCACTCAAATATATGAGAAATGTTGAAATTCGACTCCAAATTAGAAAGATAGACTTAGAAAATTTTCACTCAACACAAAGTGACAATTGACCTCAATTGGCTTCAATCAATGTTAATCGACGATATCTGACAAAGTTAGATGCAAACTCACTCAAATATATGAGAAATGTTGAAATTCGACTTCAAATTAGGAAGATAGACTTAGAAAATTTTCTTTCAACACAAAGTGACAATCGACCTCAATGGGCTTCAATGGATGTTAATCGACGATATCTGACAAAGTTAGATGCAAACTCACTCAAATATATGAGAAATGTTGAAATCCGAATTCAAATTAGGAAGATAGACTTAGAAAATTTTCACTCAACACAAAGTGACAATCGACCTCAATTGGCTTCAATGGATGTTAATCGACGATATCTGACAAAGTTAGATGCAAACTCACTCAAATATATGAGAAATGTTGAAATTCGACTTTAAATTAGGAAGATAGACTTAGAAAATTTTCTTTCAACACAAAGTGACAATCGACCTCAATTGGCTTCAATCAATGTTAATCGACGATATCTGACAAAGTTAGATGCAAACTCACTCAAATATATGAGAAATGTTGAAATTCGACTCCAAATTAGAAAGATAGACTTAGAAAATTTTCACTCAACACAAAGTGACAATTGACCTCAATTGGCTTCAATCAATGTTAATCGACGATATCTGACAAAGTTAGATGCAAACTCACTCAAATATATGAGAAATGTTGAAATTCGACTTCAAATTAGGAAGATAGACTTAGAAAATTTTCTTTCAACACAAAGTGACAATCGACCTCAATGGGCTTCAATGGATGTTAATCGACGATATCTGACAAAGTTAGATGCAAACTCACTCAAATATATGAGAAATGTTGAAATTCGACTTTAAATTAGGAAGATAGACTTAGAAAATTTTCACTCAACACAAAGTGACAATTGACCTCAATTGGCTTCAATCAATGTTAATCGACGATATCTGACAAAGTTAGATGCAAACTCACTCAAATATATGAGAAATGTTGAAATTCGACTCCAAATTAGAAAGATAGACTTAGAAAATTTTCACTCAACACAAAGTGACAATCGACCTCAATTGGCTTCAATGGATGTTAATCGACGATATCTGACAAAGTTAGATGCAAACTCACTCAAATATATGAGAAATGTTGAAATTCGACTCCAAATTAGAAAGATAGACTTAGAAAATTTTCACTCAACACAAAGTGACAATTGACCTCAATTGGCTTCAATCAATGTTAATCGACGATATCTGACAAAGTTAGATGCAAACTCACTCAAATATATGAGAAATGTTGAAATTCGACTTCAAATTAGGAAGATAGACTTAGAAAATTTTCTTTCAACACAAAGTGACAATCGACCTCAATGGGCTTCAATGGATGTTAATCGACGATATCTGACAAAGTTAGATGCAAACTCACTCAAATATATGAGAAATGTTGAAATCCGAATTCAAATTAGGAAGATAGACTTAGAAAATTTTCACTCAACACAAAGTGACAATCGACCTCAATTGGCTTCAATGGATGTTAATCGACGATATCTGACAAAGTTAGATGCAAACTCACTCAAATATATGAGAAATGTTGAAATTCGACTTTAAATTAGGAAGATAGACTTAGAAAATTTTCACTCAACACAAAGTGACAATTGACCTCAATTGGCTTCAATCAATGTTAATCGACGATATCTGACAAAGTTAGATGCAAACTCACTCAAATATATGAGAAATGTTGAAATTCGACTCCAAATTAGAAAGATAGACTTAGAAAATTTTCACTCAACACAAAGTGACAATCGACCTCAATGGGCTAAAATGGATGTTAATCGACGATATCTGACAAAGTTAGATGCAAACTCACTCAAATATATGAGAAATGTTGAAATTCGACTTTAAATTAGGAAGATAGACTTAGAAAATTTTCACTCAACACAAAGTGACAATTGACCTCAATTGGCTTCAATCAATGTTAATCGACGATATCTGACAAAGTTAGATGCAAACTCACTCAAATATATGAGAAATGTTGAAATTCGACTCCAAATTAGAAAGATAGACTTAGAAAATTTTCACTCAACACAAAGTGACAATCGACCTCAATGAGCTAAAATGGATGTTAATCGACGATATCTGACAAAGTTAGATGCAAACTCACTCAAATATATGAGAAATGTTGAAATTCGACTTTAAATTAGGAAGATAGACTTAGAAAATTTTCACTCAACACAAAGTGACAATTGACCTCAATTTGCTTCAATCAATGTTAATCGACGATATCTGACAAAGTAAGATGCAAACTCACTCAAATATATGAGAAATGTTGAAATTCGACTCCAAATTAGAAAGATAGACTTAGAAAATTTTCACTCAACACAAAGTGACAATTGACCTCAATTGGCTTCAATCAATGTTAATCGACGATATCTGACAAAGTTAGATGCAAACTCACTCAAATATATGAGAAATGTTGAAATTCGACTTCAAATTAGGAAGATAGACTTAGAAAATTTTCTTTCAACACAAAGTGACAATCGACCTCAATGGGCTTCAATGGATGTTAATCGACGATATCTGACAAAGTTAGATGCAAACTCACTCAAATATATGAGAAATGTTGAAATCCGAATTCAAATTAGGAAGATAGACTTAGAAAATTTTCACTCAACACAAAGTGACAATCGACCTCAATTGGCTTCAATGGATGTTAATCGACGATATCTGACAAAGTTAGATGCAAACTCACTCAAATTTATGAGAAATGTTGAAATTCGACTTTAAATTAGGAAGATAGACTTAGAAAATTTTCACTCAACACAAAGTGACAATTGACCTCAATTGGCTTCAATCAATGTTAATCGACGATATCTGACAAAGTTAGATGCAAACTCACTCAAATATATGAGAAATGTTGAAATTCGACTTCAAATTAGGAAGATAGACTTAGAAAATTTTCTTTCAACACAAAGTGACAATCGACCTCAATGGGCTTCAATGGATGTTAATCGACGATATCTGACAAAGTTAGATGCAAACTCACTCAAATATATGAGAAATGTTGAAATCCGAATTCAAATTAGGAAGATAGACTTAGAAAATTTTCACTCAACACAAAGTGACAATCGACCTCAATTGGCTTCAATGGATGTTAATCGACGATATCTGACAAAGTTAGATGCAAACTCACTCAAATATATGAGAAATGTTGAAATTCGACTTTAAATTAGGAAGATAGACTTAGAAAATTTTCTTTCAACACAAAGTGACAATCGACCTCAATTGGCTTCAATCAATGTTAATCGACGATATCTGACAAAGTTAGATGCAAACTCACTCAAATATATGAGAAATGTTGAAATTCGACTCCAAATTAGAAAGATAGACTTAGAATAGACTTAGAAAATTTTCACTCAACACAAAGTGACAATTGACCTCAATTGGCTTCAATCAATGTTAATCGACGATATCTGACAAAGTTAGATGCAAACTCACTCAAATATATGAGAAATGTTGAAATTCGACTTCAAATTAGGAAGATAGACTTAGAAAATTTTCACTCAACACAAAGTGACAATCGACCTCAATGGGCTAAAATGGATGTTAATCGACGATATCTGACAAAGTTAGATGCAAACTCACTCAAATATATGAGAAATGTTGAAATTCGACTTCAAATTAGGAAGATAGACTTAGAAAATTTTCTTTCAACACAAAGTGACAATCGACCTCAATGGGCTTCAATGGATGTTAATCGACGATATCTGACAAAGTTAGATGCAAACTCACTCAAATATATGAGAAATGTTGAAATTCGACTTTAAATTAGGAAGATAGACTTAGAAAATTTTCACTCAACACAAAGTGACAATTGACCTCAATTGGCTTCAATCAATGTTAATCGACGATATCTGACAAAGTTAGATGCAAACTCACTCAAATATATGAGAAATGTTGAAATTCGACTCCAAATTAGAAAGATAGACTTAGAAAATTTTCACTCAACACAAAGTGACAATCGACCTCAATTGGCTTCAATGGATGTTAATCGACGATATCTGACAAAGTTAGATGCAAACTCACTCAAATATATGAGAAATGTTGAAATTCGACTCCAAATTAGAAAGATAGACTTAGAAAATTTTCTTTCAACACAAAGTGACAATCGACCTCAATTGGCTTCAATCAATGTTAATCGACGATATCTGACAAAGTTAGATGCAAACTCACTCAAATATATGAGAAATGTTGAAATTCGACTCCAAATTAGAAAGATAGACTTAGAAAATTTTCACTCAACACAAAGTGACAATTGACCTCAATTGGCTTCAATCAATGTTAATCGACGATATCTGACAAAGTTAGATGCAAACTCACTCAAATATATGAGAAATGTTGAAATTCGACTTCAAATTAGGAAGATAGACTTAGAAAATTTTCTTTCAACACAAAGTGACAATCGACCTCAATGGGCTTCAATGGATGTTAATCGACGATATCTGACAAAGTTAGATGCAAACTCACTCAAATATATGAGAAATGTTGAAATCCGAATTCAAATTAGGAAGATAGACTTAGAAAATTTTCACTCAACACAAAGTGACAATCGACCTCAATTGGCTTCAATGGATGTTAATCGACGATATCTGACAAAGTTAGATGCAAACTCACTCAAATATATGAGAAATGTTGAAATTCGACTTTAAATTAGGAAGATAGACTTAGAAAATTTTCTTTCAACACAAAGTGACAATCGACCTCAATTGGCTTCAATCAATGTTAATCGACGATATCTGACAAAGTTAGATGCAAACTCACTCAAATATATGAGAAATGTTGAAATTCGACTCCAAATTAGAAAGATAGACTTAGAAAATTTTCACTCAACACAAAGTGACAATTGACCTCAATTGGCTTCAATCAATGTTAATCGACGATATCTGACAAAGTTAGATGCAAACTCACTCAAATATATGAGAAATGTTGAAATTCGACTTCAAATTAGGAAGATAGACTTAGAAAATTTTCTTTCAACACAAAGTGACAATCGACCTCAATGGGCTTCAATGGATGTTAATCGACGATATCTGACAAAGTTAGATGCAAACTCACTCAAATATATGAGAAATGTTGAAATTCGACTTTAAATTAGGAAGATAGACTTAGAAAATTTTCACTCAACACAAAGTGACAATTGACCTCAATTGGCTTCAATCAATGTTAATCGACGATATCTGACAAAGTAAGATGCAAACTCACTCAAATATATGAGAAATGTTGAAATTCGACTCCAAATTAGAAAGATAGACTTAGAAAATTTTCACTCAACACAAAGTGACAATCGACCTCAATGGGCTAAAATGGATGTTAATCGACGATATCTGACAAAGTTAGATGCAAACTCACTCAAATATATGAGAAATGTTGAAATTCGACTCCAAATTAGAAAGATAGACTTAAAAAATTTTCACTCAACACAAAGTGACAATTGACCTCAATTGGCTTCAATCAATGTTAATCGACGATATCTGACAAAGTTAGATGCAAACTCACTCAAATATATGAGAAATGTTGAAATTCGACTTCAAATTAGGAAGATAGACTTAGAAAATTTTCACTCAACACAAAGTGACAATCGACCTCAATTGGCTTCAATGGATGTTAATCGACGATATCTGACAAAGTTAGATGCAAACTCACTCAAATATATGAGAAATGTTGAAATTCGACTCCAAATTAGAAAGATAGACTTAGAATAGACTTAGAAAATTTTCACTCAACACAAAGTGACAATTGACCTCAATTGGCTTCAATCAATGTTAATCGACGATATCTGACAAAGTTAGATGCAAACTCACTCAAATATATGAGAAATGTTGAAATTCGACTTCAAATTAGGAAGATAGACTTAGAAAATTTTCACTCAACACAAAGTGACAATCGACCTCAATGGGCTAAAATGGATGTTAATCGACGATATCTGACAAAGTTAGATGCAAACTCACTCAAATATATGAGAAATGTTGAAATTCGACTTTAAATTAGGAAGATAGACTTAGAAAATTTTCTTTCAACACAAAGTGACAATCGACCTCAATTGGCTTCAATCAATGTTAATCGACGATATCTGACAAAGTTAGATGCAAACTCACTCAAATATATGAGAAATGTTGAAATTCGACTCCAAATTAGAAAGATAGACTTAGAAAATTTTCACTCAACACAAAGTGACAATTGACCTCAATTGGCTTCAATCAATGTTAATCGACGATATCTGACAAAGTTAGATGCAAACTCACTCAAATATATGAGAAATGTTGAAATTCGACTCCAAATTAGAAAGATAGACTTAGAAAATTTTCACTCAACACAAAGTGACAATTGACCTCAATTGGCTTCAATCAATGTTAATCGACGATATCTGACAAAGTTAGATGCAAACTCACTCAAATATATGAGAAATGTTGAAATTCGACTCCAAATTAGAAAGATAGACTTAGAAAATTTTCACTCAACACAAAGTGACAATTGACCTCAATTGGCTTCAATCAATGTTAATCGACGATATCTGACAAAGTTAGATGCAAACTCACTCAAATATATGAGAAATGTTGAAATTCGACTTCAAATTAGGAAGATAGACTTAGAAAATTTTCTTTCAACACAAAGTGACAATCGACCTCAATGGGCTTCAATGGATGTTAATCGACGATATCTGACAAAGTTAGATGCAAACTCACTCAAATATATGAGAAATGTTGAAATCCGAATTCAAATTAGGAAGATAGACTTAGAAAATTTTCACTCAACACAAAGTGACAATTGACCTCAATTGGCTTCAATCAATGTTAATCGACGATATCTGACAAAGTTAGATGCAAACTCACTCAAATATATGAGAAATGTTGAAATTCGACTCCAAATTAGAAAGATAGACTTAGAAAATTTTCACTCAACACAAAGTGACAATCGACCTCAATGAGCTAAAATGGATGTTAATCGACGATATCTGACAAAGTTAGATGCAAACTCACTCAAATATATGAGAAATGTTGAAATTCGACTTTAAATTAGGAAGATAGACTTAGAAAATTTTCACTCAACACAAAGTGACAATTGACCTCAATTGGCTTCAATCAATGTTAATCGACGATATCTGACAAAGTAAGATGCAAACTCACTCAAATATATGAGAAATGTTGAAATTCGACTCCAAATTAGAAAGATAGACTTAGAAAATTTTCACTCAACACAAAGTGACAATTGACCTCAATTGGCTTCAATCAATGTTAATCGACGATATCTGACAAAGTTAGATGCAAACTCACTCAAATATATGAGAAATGTTGAAATTCGACTTCAAATTAGGAAGATAGACTTAGAAAATTTTCTTTCAACACAAAGTGACAATCGACCTCAATGGGCTTCAATGGATGTTAATCGACGATATCTGACAAAGTTAGATGCAAACTCACTCAAATATATGAGAAATGTTGAAATCCGAATTCAAATTAGGAAGATAGACTTAGAAAATTTTCACTCAACACAAAGTGACAATCGACCTCAATTGGCTTCAATGGATGTTAATCGACGATATCTGACAAAGTTAGATGCAAACTCACTCAAATATATGAGAAATGTTGAAATTCGACTTTAAATTAGGAAGATAGACTTAGAAAATTTTCTTTCAACACAAAGTGACAATCGACCTCAATTGGCTTCAATCAATGTTAATCGACGATATCTGACAAAGTTAGATGCAAACTCACTCAAATATATGAGAAATGTTGAAATTCGACTCCAAATTAGAAAGATAGACTTAGAATAGACTTAGAAAATTTTCACTCAACACAAAGTGACAATTGACCTCAATTGGCTTCAATCAATGTTAATCGACGATATCTGACAAAGTTAGATGCAAACTCACTCAAATATATGAGAAATGTTGAAATTCGACTTCAAATTAGGAAGATAGACTTAGAAAATTTTCACTCAACACAAAGTGACAATCGACCTCAATGGGCTAAAATGGATGTTAATCGACGATATCTGACAAAGTTAGATGCAAACTCACTCAAATATATGAGAAATGTTGAAATTCGACTTCAAATTAGGAAGATAGACTTAGAAAATTTTCTTTCAACACAAAGTGACAATCGACCTCAATGGGCTTCAATGGATGTTAATCGACGATATCTGACAAAGTTAGATGCAAACTCACTCAAATATATGAGAAATGTTGAAATTCGACTTTAAATTAGGAAGATAGACTTAGAAAATTTTCACTCAACACAAAGTGACAATTGACCTCAATTGGCTTCAATCAATGTTAATCGACGATATCTGACAAAGTTAGATGCAAACTCACTCAAATATATGAGAAATGTTGAAATTCGACTTCAAATTAGGAAGATAGACTTAGAAAATTTTCTTTCAACACAAAGTGACAATCGACCTCAATGGGCTTCAATGGATGTTAATCGACGATATCTGACAAAGTTAGATGCAAACTCACTCAAATATATGAGAAATGTTGAAATCCGAATTCAAATTAGGAAGATAGACTTAGAAAATTTTCACTCAACACAAAGTGACAATTGACCTCAATTGGCTTCAATCAATGTTAATCGACGATATCTGACAAAGTTAGATGCAAACTCACTCAAATATATGAGAAATGTTGAAATTCGACTCCAAATTAGAAAGATAGACTTAGAAAATTTTCACTCAACACAAAGTGACAATCGACCTCAATGAGCTAAAATGGATGTTAATCGACGATATCTGACAAAGTTAGATGCAAACTCACTCAAATATATGAGAAATGTTGAAATTCGACTTTAAATTAGGAAGATAGACTTAGAAAATTTTCACTCAACACAAAGTGACAATTGACCTCAATTGGCTTCAATCAATGTTAATCGACGATATCTGACAAAGTAAGATGCAAACTCACTCAAATATATGAGAAATGTTGAAATTCGACTCCAAATTAGAAAGATAGACTTAGAAAATTTTCACTCAACACAAAGTGACAATTGACCTCAATTGGCTTCAATCAATGTTAATCGACGATATCTGACAAAGTTAGATGCAAACTCACTCAAATATATGAGAAATGTTGAAATTCGACTTCAAATTAGGAAGATAGACTTAGAAAATTTTCTTTCAACACAAAGTGACAATCGACCTCAATGGGCTTCAATGGATGTTAATCGACGATATCTGACAAAGTTAGATGCAAACTCACTCAAATATATGAGAAATGTTGAAATCCGAATTCAAATTAGGAAGATAGACTTAGAAAATTTTCACTCAACACAAAGTGACAATCGACCTCAATTGGCTTCAATGGATGTTAATCGACGATATCTGACAAAGTTAGATGCAAACTCACTCAAATATATGAGAAATGTTGAAATTCGACTTTAAATTAGGAAGATAGACTTAGAAAATTTTCTTTCAACACAAAGTGACAATCGACCTCAATTGGCTTCAATCAATGTTAATCGACGATATCTGACAAAGTTAGATGCAAACTCACTCAAATATATGAGAAATGTTGAAATTCGACTCCAAATTAGAAAGATAGACTTAGAATAGACTTAGAAAATTTTCACTCAACACAAAGTGACAATTGACCTCAATTGGCTTCAATCAATGTTAATCGACGATATCTGACAAAGTTAGATGCAAACTCACTCAAATATATGAGAAATGTTGAAATTCGACTTCAAATTAGGAAGATAGACTTAGAAAATTTTCACTCAACACAAAGTGACAATCGACCTCAATGGGCTAAAATGGATGTTAATCGACGATATCTGACAAAGTTAGATGCAAACTCACTCAAATATATGAGAAATGTTGAAATTCGACTTCAAATTAGGAAGATAGACTTAGAAAATTTTCTTTCAACACAAAGTGACAATCGACCTCAATGGGCTTCAATGGATGTTAATCGACGATATCTGACAAAGTTAGATGCAAACTCACTCAAATATATGAGAAATGTTGAAATTCGACTTTAAATTAGGAAGATAGACTTAGAAAATTTTCACTCAACACAAAGTGACAATTGACCTCAATTGGCTTCAATCAATGTTAATCGACGATATCTGACAAAGTTAGATGCAAACTCACTCAAATATATGAGAAATGTTGAAATTCGACTCCAAATTAGAAAGATAGACTTAGAAAATTTTCACTCAACACAAAGTGACAATCGACCTCAATTGGCTTCAATGGATGTTAATCGACGATATCTGACAAAGTTAGATGCAAACTCACTCAAATATATGAGAAATGTTGAAATTCGACTCCAAATTAGAAAGATAGACTTAGAAAATTTTCTTTCAACACAAAGTGACAATCGACCTCAATTGGCTTCAATCAATGTTAATCGACGATATCTGACAAAGTTAGATGCAAACTCACTCAAATATATGAGAAATGTTGAAATTCGACTCCAAATTAGAAAGATAGACTTAGAAAATTTTCACTCAACACAAAGTGACAATTGACCTCAATTGGCTTCAATCAATGTTAATCGACGATATCTGACAAAGTTAGATGCAAACTCACTCAAATATATGAGAAATGTTGAAATTCGACTTCAAATTAGGAAGATAGACTTAGAAAATTTTCTTTCAACACAAAGTGACAATCGACCTCAATGGGCTTCAATGGATGTTAATCGACGATATCTGACAAAGTTAGATGCAAACTCACTCAAATATATGAGAAATGTTGAAATCCGAATTCAAATTAGGAAGATAGACTTAGAAAATTTTCACTCAACACAAAGTGACAATCGACCTCAATTGGCTTCAATGGATGTTAATCGACGATATCTGACAAAGTTAGATGCAAACTCACTCAAATATATGAGAAATGTTGAAATTCGACTTTAAATTAGGAAGATAGACTTAGAAAATTTTCTTTCAACACAAAGTGACAATCGACCTCAATTGGCTTCAATCAATGTTAATCGACGATATCTGACAAAGTTAGATGCAAACTCACTCAAATATATGAGAAATGTTGAAATTCGACTCCAAATTAGAAAGATAGACTTAGAAAATTTTCACTCAACACAAAGTGACAATTGACCTCAATTGGCTTCAATCAATGTTAATCGACGATATCTGACAAAGTTAGATGCAAACTCACTCAAATATATGAGAAATGTTGAAATTCGACTTCAAATTAGGAAGATAGACTTAGAAAATTTTCTTTCAACACAAAGTGACAATCGACCTCAATGGGCTTCAATGGATGTTAATCGACGATATCTGACAAAGTTAGATGCAAACTCACTCAAATATATGAGAAATGTTGAAATTCGACTTTAAATTAGGAAGATAGACTTAGAAAATTTTCACTCAACACAAAGTGACAATCGACCTCAATGGGCTAAAATGGATGTTAATCGACGATATCTGACAAAGTTAGATGCAAACTCACTCAAATATATGAGAAATGTTGAAATTCGACTCCAAATTAGAAAGATAGACTTAGAAAATTTTCACTCAACACAAAGTGACAATTGACCTCAATTGGCTTCAATCAATGTTAATCGACGATATCTGACAAAGTTAGATGCAAACTCACTCAAATATATGAGAAATGTTGAAATTCGACTTCAAATTAGGAAGATAGACTTAGAAAATTTTCACTCAACACAAAGTGACAATCGACCTCAATTGGCTTCAATGGATGTTAATCGACGATATCTGACAAAGTTAGATGCAAACTCACTCAAATATATGAGAAATGTTGAAATTCGACTTTAAATTAGGAAGATAGACTTAGAAAATTTTCTTTCAACACAAAGTGACAATCGACCTCAATGGGCTTCAATGGATGTTAATCGACGATATCTGACAAAGTTAGATGCAAACTCACTCAAATATATGAGAAATGTTGAAATCCGAATTCAAATTAGGAAGATAGACTTAGAAAATTTTCACTCAACACAAAGTGACAATCGACCTCAATTGGCTTCAATGGATGTTAATCGACGATATCTGACAAAGTTAGATGCAAACTCACTCAAATATATGAGAAATGTTGAAATTCGACTTTAAATTAGGAAGATAGACTTAGAAAATTTTCTTTCAACACAAAGTGACAATCGACCTCAATTGGCTTCAATCAATGTTAATCGACGATATCTGACAAAGTTAGATGCAAACTCACTCAAATATATGAGAAATGTTGAAATTCGACTCCAAATTAGAAAGATAGACTTAGAAAATTTTCACTCAACACAAAGTGACAATTGACCTCAATTGGCTTCAATCAATGTTAATCGACGATATCTGACAAAGTTAGATGCAAACTCACTCAAATATATGAGAAATGTTGAAATTCGACTCCAAATTAGAAAGATAGACTTAGAAAATTTTCACTCAACACAAAGTGACAATTGACCTCAATTGGCTTCAATCAATGTTAATCGACGATATCTGACAAAGTTAGATGCAAACTCACTCAAATATATGAGAAATGTTGAAATTCGACTCCAAATTAGAAAGATAGACTTAGAAAATTTTCACTCAACACAAAGTGACAATTGACCTCAATTGGCTTCAATCAATGTTAATCGACGATATCTGACAAAGTTAGATGCAAACTCACTCAAATATATGAGAAATGTTGAAATTCGACTTCAAATTAGGAAGATAGACTTAGAAAATTTTCTTTCAACACAAAGTGACAATCGACCTCAATGGGCTTCAATGGATGTTAATCGACGATATCTGACAAAGTTAGATGCAAACTCACTCAAATATATGAGAAATGTTGAAATTCGACTCCAAATTAGAAAGATAGACTTAGAAAATTTTCTTTCAACACAAAGTGACAATCGACCTCAATTGGCTTCAATCAATGTTAATCGACGATATCTGACAAAGTTAGATGCAAACTCACTCAAATATATGAGAAATGTTGAAATTCGACTCCAAATTAGAAAGATAGACTTAGAAAATTTTCACTCAACACAAAGTGACAATTGACCTCAATTGGCTTCAATCAATGTTAATCGACGATATCTGACAAAGTTAGATGCAAACTCACTCAAATATATGAGAAATGTTGAAATTCGACTTTAAATTAGAAAGATAGACTTAGAAAATTTTCACTCAACACAAAGTGACAATCGACCTCAATTGGCTTCAATGGATGTTAATCGACGATATCTGACAAAGTTAGATGCAAACTCACTCAAATATATGAGAAATGTTGAAATTCGACTCCAAATTAGAAAGATAGACTTAGAAAATTTTCTTTCAACACAAAGTGACAATCGACCTCAATTGGCTTCAATCAATGTTAATCGACGATATCTGACAAAGTTAGATGCAAACTCACTCAAATATATGAGAAATGTTGAAATTCGACTTTAAATTAGGAAGATAGACTTAGAAAATTTTCACTCAACACAAAGTGACAATTGACCTCAATTGGCTTCAATCAATGTTAATCGACGATATCTGACAAAGTAAGATGCAAACTCACTCAAATATATGAGAAATGTTGAAATTCGACTCCAAATTAGAAAGATAGACTTAGAAAATTTTCACTCAACACAAAGTGACAATCGACCTCAATGGGCTAAAATGGATGTTAATCGACGATATCTGACAAAGTTAGATGCAAACTCACTCAAATATATGAGAAATGTTGAAATTCGACTCCAAATTAGAAAGATAGACTTAGAAAATTTTCACTCAACACAAAGTGACAATTGACCTCAATTGGCTTCAATCAATGTTAATCGACGATATCTGACAAAGTTAGATGCAAACTCACTCAAATATATGAGAAATGTTGAAATTCGACTCCAAATTAGAAAGATAGACTTAGAAAATTTTCACTCAACACAAAGTGACAATTGACCTCAATTGGCTTCAATCAATGTTAATCGACGATATCTGACAAAGTTAGATGCAAACTCACTCAAATATATGAGAAATGTTGAAATTCGACTTCAAATTAGGAAGATAGACTTAGAAAATTTTCTTTCAACACAAAGTGACAATCGACCTCAATGGGCTTCAATGGATGTTAATCGACGATATCTGACAAAGTTAGATGCAAACTCACTCAAATATATGAGAAATGTTGAAATTCGACTTTAAATTAGGAAGATAGACTTAGAAAATTTTCACTCAACACAAAGTGACAATTGACCTCAATTGGCTTCAATCAATGTTAATCGACGATATCTGACAAAGTAAGATGCAAACTCACTCAAATATATGAGAAATGTTGAAATTCGACTCCAAATTAGAAAGATAGACTTAGAAAATTTTCACTCAACACAAAGTGACAATCGACCTCAATGGGCTAAAATGGATGTTAATCGACGATATCTGACAAAGTTAGATGCAAACTCACTCAAATATATGAGAAATGTTGAAATTCGACTCCAAATTAGAAAGATAGACTTAGAAAATTTTCACTCAACACAAAGTGACAATTGACCTCAATTGGCTTCAATCAATGTTAATCGACGATATCTGACAAAGTTAGATGCAAACTCACTCAAATATATGAGAAATGTTGAAATTCGACTTCAAATTAGGAAGATAGACTTAGAAAATTTTCACTCAACACAAAGTGACAATCGACCTCAATTGGCTTCAATGGATGTTAATCGACGATATCTGACAAAGTTAGATGCAAACTCACTCAAATATATGAGAAATGTTGAAATTCGACTTTAAATTAGGAAGATAGACTTAGAAAATTTTCTTTCAACACAAAGTGACAATCGACCTCAATGGGCTTCAATGGATGTTAATCGACGATATCTGACAAAGTTAGATGCAAACTCACTCAAATATATGAGAAATGTTGAAATCCGAATTCAAATTAGGAAGATAGACTTAGAAAATTTTCACTCAACACAAAGTGACAATCGACCTCAATTGGCTTCAATGGATGTTAATCGACGATATCTGACAAAGTTAGATGCAAACTCACTCAAATATATGAGAAATGTTGAAATTCGACTTTAAATTAGGAAGATAGACTTAGAAAATTTTCTTTCAACACAAAGTGACAATCGACCTCAATTGGCTTCAATCAATGTTAATCGACGATATCTGACAAAGTTAGATGCAAACTCACTCAAATATATGAGAAATGTTGAAATTCGACTCCAAATTAGAAAGATAGACTTAGAAAATTTTCACTCAACACAAAGTGACAATTGACCTCAATTGGCTTCAATCAATGTTAATCGACGATATCTGACAAAGTTAGATGCAAACTCACTCAAATATATGAGAAATGTTGAAATTCGACTCCAAATTAGAAAGATAGACTTAGAAAATTTTCACTCAACACAAAGTGACAATTGACCTCAATTGGCTTCAATCAATGTTAATCGACGATATCTGACAAAGTTAGATGCAAACTCACTCAAATATATGAGAAATGTTGAAATTCGACTCCAAATTAGAAAGATAGACTTAGAAAATTTTCACTCAACACAAAGTGACAATTGACCTCAATTGGCTTCAATCAATGTTAATCGACGATATCTGACAAAGTTAGATGCAAACTCACTCAAATATATGAGAAATGTTGAAATTCGACTTCAAATTAGGAAGATAGACTTAGAAAATTTTCTTTCAACACAAAGTGACAATCGACCTCAATGGGCTTCAATGGATGTTAATCGACGATATCTGACAAAGTTAGATGCAAACTCACTCAAATATATGAGAAATGTTGAAATTCGACTCCAAATTAGAAAGATAGACTTAGAAAATTTTCTTTCAACACAAAGTGACAATCGACCTCAATTGGCTTCAATCAATGTTAATCGACGATATCTGACAAAGTTAGATGCAAACTCACTCAAATATATGAGAAATGTTGAAATTCGACTCCAAATTAGAAAGATAGACTTAGAAAATTTTCACTCAACACAAAGTGACAATTGACCTCAATTGGCTTCAATCAATGTTAATCGACGATATCTGACAAAGTTAGATGCAAACTCACTCAAATATATGAGAAATGTTGAAATTCGACTTTAAATTAGAAAGATAGACTTAGAAAATTTTCACTCAACACAAAGTGACAATCGACCTCAATTGGCTTCAATGGATGTTAATCGACGATATCTGACAAAGTTAGATGCAAACTCACTCAAATATATGAGAAATGTTGAAATTCGACTCCAAATTAGAAAGATAGACTTAGAAAATTTTCTTTCAACACAAAGTGACAATCGACCTCAATTGGCTTCAATCAATGTTAATCGACGATATCTGACAAAGTTAGATGCAAACTCACTCAAATATATGAGAAATGTTGAAATTCGACTTTAAATTAGGAAGATAGACTTAGAAAATTTTCACTCAACACAAAGTGACAATTGACCTCAATTGGCTTCAATCAATGTTAATCGACGATATCTGACAAAGTAAGATGCAAACTCACTCAAATATATGAGAAATGTTGAAATTCGACTCCAAATTAGAAAGATAGACTTAGAAAATTTTCACTCAACACAAAGTGACAATCGACCTCAATGGGCTAAAATGGATGTTAATCGACGATATCTGACAAAGTTAGATGCAAACTCACTCAAATATATGAGAAATGTTGAAATTCGACTCCAAATTAGAAAGATAGACTTAGAAAATTTTCACTCAACACAAAGTGACAATTGACCTCAATTGGCTTCAATCAATGTTAATCGACGATATCTGACAAAGTTAGATGCAAACTCACTCAAATATATGAGAAATGTTGAAATTCGACTTCAAATTAGGAAGATAGACTTAGAAAATTTTCACTCAACACAAAGTGACAATCGACCTCAATTGGCTTCAATGGATGTTAATCGACGATATCTGACAAAGTTAGATGCAAACTCACTCAAATATATGAGAAATGTTGAAATTCGACTTTAAATTAGGAAGATAGACTTAGAAAATTTTCTTTCAACACAAAGTGACAATCGACCTCAATGGGCTTCAATGGATGTTAATCGACGATATCAGACAAAGTTAGATGCAAACTCACTCAAATATATGAGAAATGTTGAAATCCGAATTCAAATTAGGAAGATAGACTTAGAAAATTTTCACTCAACACAAAGTGACAATCGACCTCAATTGGCTTCAATGGATGTTAATCGACGATATCTGACAAAGTTAGATGCAAACTCACTCAAATATATGAGAAATGTTGAAATTCGACTTTAAATTAGGAAGATAGACTTAGAAAATTTTCTTTCAACACAAAGTGACAATCGACCTCAATTGGCTTCAATCAATGTTAATCGACGATATCTGACAAAGTTAGATGCAAACTCACTCAAATATATGAGAAATGTTGAAATTCGACTCCAAATTAGAAAGATAGACTTAGAAAATTTTCACTCAACACAAAGTGACAATTGACCTCAATTGGCTTCAATCAATGTTAATCGACGATATCTGACAAAGTTAGATGCAAACTCACTCAAATATATGAGAAATGTTGAAATTCGACTCCAAATTAGAAAGATAGACTTAGAAAATTTTCACTCAACACAAAGTGACAATTGACCTCAATTGGCTTCAATCAATGTTAATCGACGATATCTGACAAAGTTAGATGCAAACTCACTCAAATATATGAGAAATGTTGAAATTCGACTCCAAATTAGAAAGATAGACTTAGAAAATTTTCACTCAACACAAAGTGACAATTGACCTCAATTGGCTTCAATCAATGTTAATCGACGATATCTGACAAAGTTAGATGCAAACTCACTCAAATATATGAGAAATGTTGAAATTCGACTTCAAATTAGGAAGATAGACTTAGAAAATTTTCTTTCAACACAAAGTGACAATCGACCTCAATGGGCTTCAATGGATGTTAATCGACGATATCTGACAAAGTTAGATGCAAACTCACTCAAATATATGAGAAATGTTGAAATTCGACTCCAAATTAGAAAGATAGACTTAGAAAATTTTCTTTCAACACAAAGTGACAATCGACCTCAATTGGCTTCAATCAATGTTAATCGACGATATCTGACAAAGTTAGATGCAAACTCACTCAAATATATGAGAAATGTTGAAATTCGACTCCAAATTAGAAAGATAGACTTAGAAAATTTTCACTCAACACAAAGTGACAATTGACCTCAATTGGCTTCAATCAATGTTAATCGACGATATCTGACAAAGTTAGATGCAAACTCACTCAAATATATGAGAAATGTTGAAATTCGACTTTAAATTAGAAAGATAGACTTAGAAAATTTTCACTCAACACAAAGTGACAATCGACCTCAATTGGCTTCAATGGATGTTAATCGACGATATCTGACAAAGTTAGATGCAAACTCACTCAAATATATGAGAAATGTTGAAATTCGACTCCAAATTAGAAAGATAGACTTAGAAAATTTTCTTTCAACACAAAGTGACAATCGACCTCAATTGGCTTCAATCAATGTTAATCGACGATATCTGACAAAGTTAGATGCAAACTCACTCAAATATATGAGAAATGTTGAAATTCGACTTTAAATTAGAAAGATAGACTTAGAAAATTTTCACTCAACACAAAGTGACAATCGACCTCAATTGGCTTCAATGGATGTTAATCGACGATATCTGACAAAGTTAGATGCAAACTCACTCAAATATATGAGAAATGTTGAAATTCGACTCCAAATTAGAAAGATAGACTTAGAAAATTTTCTTTCAACACAAAGTGACAATCGACCTCAATTGGCTTCAATCAATGTTAATCGACGATATCTGACAAAGTAAGATGCAAACTCACTCAAATATATGAGAAATGTTGAAATTCGACTCCAAATTAGAAAGATAGACTTAGAAAATTTTCTTTCAACACAAAGTGACAATCGACCTCAATTGGCTTCAATCAATGTTAATCGACGATATCTGACAAAGTTAGATGCAAACTCACTCAAATATATGAGAAATGTTGAAATTCGACTCCAAATTAGAAAGATAGACTTAGAAAATTTTCACTCAACACAAAGTGACAATTGACCTCAATTGGCTTCAATCAATGTTAATCGACGATATCTGACAAAGTTAGATGCAAACTCACTCAAATATATTAGAAATGTTGAAATTCGACTTCAAATTAGGAAGATAGACTTAGAAAATTTTCTTTCAACACAAAGTGACAATCGACCTCAATGGGCTTCAATGGATGTTAATCGACGATATCTGACAAAGTTAGATGCAAACTCACTCAAATATATGAGAAATGTTGAAATTCGACTTTAAATTAGGAAGATAGACTTAGAAAATTTTCACTCAACACAAAGTGACAATTGACCTCAATTGGCTTCAATCAATGTTAATCGACGATATCTGACAAAGTTAGATGCAAACTCACTCAAATATATGAGAAATGTTGAAATTCGACTCCAAATTAGAAAGATAGACTTAGAAAATTTTCACTCAACACAAAGTGACAATCGACCTCAATGGGCTAAAATGGATGTTAATCGACGATATCTGACAAAGTTAGATGCAAACTCACTCAAATATATGAGAAATGTTGAAATTCGACTTTAAATTAGGAAGATAGACTTAGAAAATTTTCACTCAACACAAAGTGACAATTGACCTCAATTGGCTTCAATCAATGTTAATCGACGATATCTGACAAAGTAAGATGCAAACTCACTCAAATATATGAGAAATGTTGAAATTCGACTCCAAATTAGAAAGATAGACTTAGAAAATTTTCTTTCAACACAAAGTGACAATCGACCTCAATTGGCTTCAATCAATGTTAATCGACGATATCTGACAAAGTTAGATGCAAACTCACTCAAATATATGAGAAATGTTGAAATTCGACTTTAAATTAGAAAGATAGACTTAGAAAATTTTCACTCAACACAAAGTGACAATCGACCTCAATTGGCTTCAATGGATGTTAATCGACGATATCTGACAAAGTTAGATGCAAACTCACTCAAATATATGAGAAATGTTGAAATTCGACTCCAAATTAGAAAGATAGACTTAGAAAATTTTCTTTCAACACAAAGTGACAATCGACCTCAATTGGCTTCAATCAATGTTAATCGACGATATCTGACAAAGTAAGATGCAAACTCACTCAAATATATGAGAAATGTTGAAATTCGACTCCAAATTAGAAAGATAGACTTAGAAAATTTTCTTTCAACACAAAGTGACAATCGACCTCAATTGGCTTCAATCAATGTTAATCGACGATATCTGACAAAGTTAGATGCAAACTCACTCAAATATATGAGAAATGTTGAAATTCGACTCCAAATTAGAAAGATAGACTTAGAAAATTTTCACTCAACACAAAGTGACAATTGACCTCAATTGGCTTCAATCAATGTTAATCGACGATATCTGACAAAGTTAGATGCAAACTCACTCAAATATATTAGAAATGTTGAAATTCGACTTCAAATTAGGAAGATAGACTTAGAAAATTTTCTTTCAACACAAAGTGACAATCGACCTCAATGGGCTTCAATGGATGTTAATCGACGATATCTGACAAAGTTAGATGCAAACTCACTCAAATATATGAGAAATGTTGAAATTCGACTTTAAATTAGGAAGATAGACTTAGAAAATTTTCACTCAACACAAAGTGACAATTGACCTCAATAGGCTTCAATCAATGTTAATCGACGATATCTGACAAAGTTAGATGCAAACTCACTCAAATATATGAGAAATGTTGAAATTCGACTCCAAATTAGAAAGATAGACTTAGAAAATTTTCACTCAACACAAAGTGACAATCGACCTCAATGGGCTAAAATGGATGTTAATCGACGATATCTGACAAAGTTAGATGCAAACTCACTCAAATATATGAGAAATGTTGAAATTCGACTTTAAATTAGGAAGATAGACTTAGAAAATTTTCACTCAACACAAAGTGACAATTGACCTCAATTGGCTTCAATCAATGTTAATCGACGATATCTGACAAAGTAAGATGCAAACTCACTCAAATATATGAGAAATGTTGAAATTCGACTCCAAATTAGAAAGATAGACTTAGAAAATTTTCTTTCAACACAAAGTGACAATCGACCTCAATTGGCTTCAATCAATGTTAATCGACGATATCTGACAAAGTTAGATGCAAACTCACTCAAATATATGAGAAATGTTGAAATTCGACTCCAAATTAGAAAGATAGACTTAGAAAATTTTCACTCAACACAAAGTGACAATTGACCTCAATTGGCTTCAATCAATGTTAATCGACGATATCTGACAAAGTTAGATGCAAACTCACTCAAATATATGAGAAATGTTGAAATTCGACTTCAAATTAGGAAGATAGACTTAGAAAATTTTCTTTCAACACAAAGTGACAATCGACCTCAATGGGCTTCAATGGATGTTAATCGACGATATCTGACAAAGTTAGATGCAAACTCACTCAAATATATGAGAAATGTTGAAATTCGACTCCAAATTAGAAAGATAGACTTAGAAAATTTTCTTTCAACACAAAGTGACAATCGACCTCAATTGGCTTCAATCAATGTTAATCGACGATATCTGACAAAGTTAGATGCAAACTCACTCAAATATATGAGAAATGTTGAAATTCGACTCCAAATTAGAAAGATAGACTTAGAAAATTTTCACTCAACACAAAGTGACAATTGACCTCAATTGGCTTCAATCAATGTTAATCGACGATATCTGACAAAGTTAGATGCAAACTCACTCAAATATATGAGAAATGTTGAAATTCGACTTTAAATTAGAAAGATAGACTTAGAAAATTTTCACTCAACACAAAGTGACAATCGACCTCAATTGGCTTCAATGGATGTTAATCGACGATATCTGACAAAGTTAGATGCAAACTCACTCAAATATATGAGAAATGTTGAAATTCGACTCCAAATTAGAAAGATAGACTTAGAAAATTTTCTTTCAACACAAAGTGACAATCGACCTCAATTGGCTTCAATCAATGTTAATCGACGATATCTGACAAAGTTAGATGCAAACTCACTCAAATATATGAGAAATGTTGAAATTCGACTTTAAATTAGAAAGATAGACTTAGAAAATTTTCACTCAACACAAAGTGACAATCGACCTCAATTGGCTTCAATGGATGTTAATCGACGATATCTGACAAAGTTAGATGCAAACTCACTCAAATATATGAGAAATGTTGAAATTCGACTCCAAATTAGAAAGATAGACTTAGAAAATTTTCACTCAACACAAAGTGACAATTGACCTCAATTGGCTTCAATCAATGTTAATCGACGATATCTGACAAAGTTAGATGCAAACTCACTCAAATATATGAGAAATGTTGAAATTCGACTCCAAATTAGAAAGATAGACTTAGAAAATTTTCACTCAACACAAAGTGACAATTGACCTCAATTGGCTTCAATCAATGTTAATCGACGATATCTGACAAAGTTAGATGCAAACTCACTCAAATATATGAGAAATGTTGAAATTCGACTTCAAATTAGGAAGATAGACTTAGAAAATTTTCTTTCAACACAAAGTGACAATCGACCTCAATGGGCTTCAATGGATGTTAATCGACGATATCTGACAAAGTTAGATGCAAACTCACTCAAATATATGAGAAATGTTGAAATTCGACTCCAAATTAGAAAGATAGACTTAGAAAATTTTCTTTCAACACAAAGTGACAATCGACCTCAATTGGCTTCAATCAATGTTAATCGACGATATCTGACAAAGTTAGATGCAAACTCACTCAAATATATGAGAAATGTTGAAATTCGACTCCAAATTAGAAAGATAGACTTAGAAAATTTTCACTCAACACAAAGTGACAATTGACCTCAATTGGCTTCAATCAATGTTAATCGACGATATCTGACAAAGTTAGATGCAAACTCACTCAAATATATGAGAAATGTTGAAATTCGACTCCAAATTAGAAAGATAGACTTAGAAAATTTTCACTCAACACAAAGTGACAATTGACCTCAATTGGCTTCAATCAATGTTAATCGACGATATCTGACAAAGTTAGATGCAAACTCACTCAAATATATGAGAAATGTTGAAATTCGACTTTAAATTAGAAAGATAGACTTAGAAAATTTTCACTCAACACAAAGTGACAATCGACCTCAATTGGCTTCAATGGATGTTAATCGACGATATCTGACAAAGTTAGATGCAAACTCACTCAAATATATGAGAAATGTTGAAATTCGACTCCAAATTAGAAAGATAGACTTAGAAAATTTTCTTTCAACACAAAGTGACAATCGACCTCAATTGGCTTCAATCAATGTTAATCGACGATATCTGACAAAGTTAGATGCAAACTCACTCAAATATATGAGAAATGTTGAAATTCGACTTTAAATTAGAAAGATAGACTTAGAAAATTTTCACTCAACACAAAGTGACAATCGACCTCAATTGGCTTCAATGGATGTTAATCGACGATATCTGACAAAGTTAGATGCAAACTCACTCAAATATATGAGAAATGTTGAAATTCGACTCCAAATTAGAAAGATAGACTTAGAAAATTTTCTTTCAACACAAAGTGACAATCGACCTCAATTGGCTTCAATCAATGTTAATCGACGATATCTGACAAAGTAAGATGCAAACTCACTCAAATATATGAGAAATGTTGAAATTCGACTCCAAATTAGAAAGATAGACTTAGAAAATTTTCTTTCAACACAAAGTGACAATCGACCTCAATTGGCTTCAATCAATGTTAATCGACGATATCTGACAAAGTTAGATGCAAACTCACTCAAATATATGAGAAATGTTGAAATTCGACTCCAAATTAGAAAGATAGACTTAGAAAATTTTCACTCAACACAAAGTGACAATTGACCTCAATTGGCTTCAATCAATGTTAATCGACGATATCTGACAAAGTTAGATGCAAACTCACTCAAATATATTAGAAATGTTGAAATTCGACTTCAAATTAGGAAGATAGACTTAGAAAATTTTCTTTCAACACAAAGTGACAATCGACCTCAATGGGCTTCAATGGATGTTAATCGACGATATCTGACAAAGTTAGATGCAAACTCACTCAAATATATGAGAAATGTTGAAATTCGACTTTAAATTAGGAAGATAGACTTAGAAAATTTTCACTCAACACAAAGTGACAATTGACCTCAATTGGCTTCAATCAATGTTAATCGACGATATCTGACAAAGTTAGATGCAAACTCACTCAAATATATGAGAAATGTTGAAATTCGACTCCAAATTAGAAAGATAGACTTAGAAAATTTTCACTCAACACAAAGTGACAATCGACCTCAATGGGCTAAAATGGATGTTAATCGACGATATCTGACAAAGTTAGATGCAAACTCACTCAAATATATGAGAAATGTTGAAATTCGACTTTAAATTAGGAAGATAGACTTAGAAAATTTTCACTCAACACAAAGTGACAATTGACCTCAATTGGCTTCAATCAATGTTAATCGACGATATCTGACAAAGTAAGATGCAAACTCACTCAAATATATGAGAAATGTTGAAATTCGACTCCAAATTAGAAAGATAGACTTAGAAAATTTTCTTTCAACACAAAGTGACAATCGACCTCAATTGGCTTCAATCAATGTTAATCGACGATATCTGACAAAGTTAGATGCAAACTCACTCAAATATATGAGAAATGTTGAAATTCGACTTTAAATTAGAAAGATAGACTTAGAAAATTTTCACTCAACACAAAGTGACAATCGACCTCAATTGGCTTCAATGGATGTTAATCGACGATATCTGACAAAGTTAGATGCAAACTCACTCAAATATATGAGAAATGTTGAAATTCGACTCCAAATTAGAAAGATAGACTTAGAAAATTTTCTTTCAACACAAAGTGACAATCGACCTCAATTGGCTTCAATCAATGTTAATCGACGATATCTGACAAAGTAAGATGCAAACTCACTCAAATATATGAGAAATGTTGAAATTCGACTCCAAATTAGAAAGATAGACTTAGAAAATTTTCTTTCAACACAAAGTGACAATCGACCTCAATTGGCTTCAATCAATGTTAATCGACGATATCTGACAAAGTTAGATGCAAACTCACTCAAATATATGAGAAATGTTGAAATTCGACTCCAAATTAGAAAGATAGACTTAGAAAATTTTCACTCAACACAAAGTGACAATTGACCTCAATTGGCTTCAATCAATGTTAATCGACGATATCTGACAAAGTTAGATGCAAACTCACTCAAATATATTAGAAATGTTGAAATTCGACTTCAAATTAGGAAGATAGACTTAGAAAATTTTCTTTCAACACAAAGTGACAATCGACCTCAATGGGCTTCAATGGATGTTAATCGACGATATCTGACAAAGTTAGATGCAAACTCACTCAAATATATGAGAAATGTTGAAATTCGACTTTAAATTAGGAAGATAGACTTAGAAAATTTTCACTCAACACAAAGTGACAATTGACCTCAATAGGCTTCAATCAATGTTAATCGACGATATCTGACAAAGTTAGATGCAAACTCACTCAAATATATGAGAAATGTTGAAATTCGACTCCAAATTAGAAAGATAGACTTAGAAAATTTTCACTCAACACAAAGTGACAATCGACCTCAATGGGCTAAAATGGATGTTAATCGACGATATCTGACAAAGTTAGATGCAAACTCACTCAAATATATGAGAAATGTTGAAATTCGACTTTAAATTAGGAAGATAGACTTAGAAAATTTTCACTCAACACAAAGTGACAATTGACCTCAATTGGCTTCAATCAATGTTAATCGACGATATCTGACAAAGTAAGATGCAAACTCACTCAAATATATGAGAAATGTTGAAATTCGACTCCAAATTAGAAAGATAGACTTAGAAAATTTTCTTTCAACACAAAGTGACAATCGACCTCAATTGGCTTCAATCAATGTTAATCGACGATATCTGACAAAGTTAGATGCAAACTCACTCAAATATATGAGAAATGTTGAAATTCGACTCCAAATTAGAAAGATAGACTTAGAAAATTTTCACTCAACACAAAGTGACAATTGACCTCAATTGGCTTCAATCAATGTTAATCGACGATATCTGACAAAGTTAGATGCAAACTCACTCAAATATATGAGAAATGTTGAAATTCGACTTCAAATTAGGAAGATAGACTTAGAAAATTTTCTTTCAACACAAAGTGACAATCGACCTCAATGGGCTTCAATGGATGTTAATCGACGATATCTGACAAAGTTAGATGCAAACTCACTCAAATATATGAGAAATGTTGAAATTCGACTCCAAATTAGAAAGATAGACTTAGAAAATTTTCTTTCAACACAAAGTGACAATCGACCTCAATTGGCTTCAATCAATGTTAATCGACGATATCTGACAAAGTTAGATGCAAACTCACTCAAATATATGAGAAATGTTGAAATTCGACTCCAAATTAGAAAGATAGACTTAGAAAATTTTCACTCAACACAAAGTGACAATTGACCTCAATTGGCTTCAATCAATGTTAATCGACGATATCTGACAAAGTTAGATGCAAACTCACTCAAATATATGAGAAATGTTGAAATTCGACTTTAAATTAGAAAGATAGACTTAGAAAATTTTCACTCAACACAAAGTGACAATCGACCTCAATTGGCTTCAATGGATGTTAATCGACGATATCTGACAAAGTTAGATGCAAACTCACTCAAATATATGAGAAATGTTGAAATTCGACTCCAAATTAGAAAGATAGACTTAGAAAATTTTCTTTCAACACAAAGTGACAATCGACCTCAATTGGCTTCAATCAATGTTAATCGACGATATCTGACAAAGTTAGATGCAAACTCACTCAAATATATGAGAAATGTTGAAATTCGACTTTAAATTAGAAAGATAGACTTAGAAAATTTTCACTCAACACAAAGTGACAATCGACCTCAATTGGCTTCAATGGATGTTAATCGACGATATCTGACAAAGTTAGATGCAAACTCACTCAAATATATGAGAAATGTTGAAATTCGACTCCAAATTAGAAAGATAGACTTAGAAAATTTTCTTTCAACACAAAGTGACAATCGACCTCAATTGGCTTCAATCAATGTTAATCGACGATATCTGACAAAGTAAGATGCAAACTCACTCAAATATATGAGAAATGTTGAAATTCGACTCCAAATTAGAAAGATAGACTTAGAAAATTTTCTTTCAACACAAAGTGACAATCGACCTCAATTGGCTTCAATCAATGTTAATCGACGATATCTGACAAAGTTAGATGCAAACTCACTCAAATATATGAGAAATGTTGAAATTCGACTCCAAATTAGAAAGATAGACTTAGAAAATTTTCACTCAACACAAAGTGACAATTGACCTCAATTGGCTTCAATCAATGTTAATCGACGATATCTGACAAAGTTAGATGCAAACTCACTCAAATATATGAGAAATGTTGAAATTCGACTTCAAATTAGGAAGATAGACTTAGAAAATTTTCTTTCAACACAAAGTGACAATCGACCTCAATGGGCTTCAATGGATGTTAATCGACGATATCTGACAAAGTTAGATGCAAACTCACTCAAATATATGAGAAATGTTGAAATTCGACTTTAAATTAGGAAGATAGACTTAGAAAATTTTCACTCAACACAAAGTGACAATTGACCTCAATTGGCTTCAATCAATGTTAATCGACGATATCTGACAAAGTTAGATGCAAACTCACTCAAATATATGAGAAATGTTGAAATTCGACTCCAAATTAGAAAGATAGACTTAGAAAATTTTCACTCAACACAAAGTGACAATCGACCTCAATGGGCTAAAATGGATGTTAATCGACGATATCTGACAAAGTTAGATGCAAACTCACTCAAATATATGAGAAATGTTGAAATTCGACTTTAAATTAGGAAGATAGACTTAGAAAATTTTCACTCAACACAAAGTGACAATTGACCTCAATTGGCTTCAATCAATGTTAATCGACGATATCTGACAAAGTTAGATGCAAACTCACTCAAATATATGAGAAATGTTGAAATTCGACTCCAAATTAGAAAGATAGACTTAGAAAATTTTCACTCAACACAAAGTGACAATCGACCTCAATGGGCTAAAATGGATGTTAATCGACGATATCTGACAAAGTTAGATGCAAACTCACTCAAATATATGAGAAATGTTGAAATTCGACTTTAAATTAGGAAGATAGACTTAGAAAATTTTCACTCAACACAAAGTGACAATTGACCTCAATTGGCTTCAATCAATGTTAATCGACGATATCTGACAAAGTTAGATGCAAACTCACTCAAATATATGAGAAATGTTGAAATTCGACTCCAAATTAGAAAGATAGACTTAGAAAATTTTCACTCAACACAAAGTGACAATCGACCTCAATGAGCTAAAATGGATGTTAATCGACGATATCTGACAAAGTTAGATGCAAACTCACTCAAATATATGAGAAATGTTGAAATTCGACTTTAAATTAGGAAGATAGACTTAGAAAATTTTCACTCAACACAAAGTGACAATTGACCTCAATTGGCTTCAATCAATGTTAATCGACGATATCTGACAAAGTAAGATGCAAACTCACTCAAATATATGAGAAATGTTGAAATTCGACTCCAAATTAGAAAGATAGACTTAGAAAATTTTCTTTCAACACAAAGTGACAATCGACCTCAATTGGCTTCAATCAATGTTAATCGACGATATCTGACAAAGTTAGATGCAAACTCACTCAAATATATGAGAAATGTTGAAATTCGACTCCAAATTAGAAAGATAGACTTAGAAAATTTTCACTCAACACAAAGTGACAATTGACCTCAATTGGCTTCAATCAATGTTAATCGACGATATCTGACAAAGTTAGATGCAAACTCACTCAAATATATGAGAAATGTTGAAATTCGACTTCAAATTAGGAAGATAGACTTAGAAAATTTTCTTTCAACACAAAGTGACAATCGACCTCAATGGGCTTCAATGGATGTTAATCGACGATATCTGACAAAGTTAGATGCAAACTCACTCAAATATATGAGAAATGTTGAAATCCGAATTCAAATTAGGAAGATAGACTTAGAAAATTTTCACTCAACACAAAGTGACAATCGACCTCAATTGGCTTCAATGGATGTTAATCGACGATATCTGACAAAGTTAGATGCAAACTCACTCAAATATATGAGAAATGTTGAAATTCGACTTTAAATTAGGAAGATAGACTTAGAAAATTTTCTTTCAACACAAAGTGACAATCGACCTCAATTGGCTTCAATCAATGTTAATCGACGATATCTGACAAAGTTAGATGCAAACTCACTCAAATATATGAGAAATGTTGAAATTCGACTCCAAATTAGAAAGATAGACTTAGAAAATTTTCACTCAACACAAAGTGACAATTGACCTCAATTGGCTTCAATCAATGTTAATCGACGATATCTGACAAAGTTAGATGCAAACTCACTCAAATATATGAGAAATGTTGAAATTCGACTTCAAATTAGGAAGATAGACTTAGAAAATTTTCTTTCAACACAAAGTGACAATCGACCTCAATGGGCTTCAATGGATGTTAATCGACGATATCTGACAAAGTTAGATGCAAACTCACTCAAATATATGAGAAATGTTGAAATTCGACTTTAAATTAGGAAGATAGACTTAGAAAATTTTCACTCAACACAAAGTGACAATTGACCTCAATTGGCTTCAATCAATGTTAATCGACGATATCTGACAAAGTTAGATGCAAACTCACTCAAATATATGAGAAATGTTGAAATTCGACTCCAAATTAGAAAGATAGACTTAGAAAATTTTCACTCAACACAAAGTGACAATCGACCTCAATTGGCTTCAATGGATGTTAATCGACGATATCTGACAAAGTTAGATGCAAACTCACTCAAATATATGAGAAATGTTGAAATTCGACTCCAAATTAGAAAGATAGACTTAGAAAATTTTCTTTCAACACAAAGTGACAATCGACCTCAATTGGCTTCAATCAATGTTAATCGACGATATCTGACAAAGTTAGATGCAAACTCACTCAAATATATGAGAAATGTTGAAATTCGACTCCAAATTAGAAAGATAGACTTAGAAAATTTTCACTCAACACAAAGTGACAATTGACCTCAATTGGCTTCAATCAATGTTAATCGACGATATCTGACAAAGTTAGATGCAAACTCACTCAAATATATGAGAAATGTTGAAATTCGACTTCAAATTAGGAAGATAGACTTAGAAAATTTTCTTTCAACACAAAGTGACAATCGACCTCAATGGGCTTCAATGGATGTTAATCGACGATATCTGACAAAGTTAGATGCAAACTCACTCAAATATATGAGAAATGTTGAAATCCGAATTCAAATTAGGAAGATAGACTTAGAAAATTTTCACTCAACACAAAGTGACAATCGACCTCAATTGGCTTCAATGGATGTTAATCGACGATATCTGACAAAGTTAGATGCAAACTCACTCAAATATATGAGAAATGTTGAAATTCGACTCCAAATTAGAAAGATAGACTTAGAAAATTTTCACTCAACACAAAGTGACAATCGACCTCAATGGGCTAAAATGGATGTTAATCGACGATATCTGACAAAGTTAGATGCAAACTCACTCAAATATATGAGAAATGTTGAAATTCGACTTTAAATTAGGAAGATAGACTTAGAAAATTTTCACTCAACACAAAGTGACAATTGACCTCAATTGGCTTCAATCAATGTTAATCGACGATATCTGACAAAGTTAGATGCAAACTCACTCAAATATATGAGAAATGTTGAAATTCGACTCCAAATTAGAAAGATAGACTTAGAAAATTTTCACTCAACACAAAGTGACAATCGACCTCAATGAGCTAAAATGGATGTTAATCGACGATATCTGACAAAGTTAGATGCAAACTCACTCAAATATATGAGAAATGTTGAAATTCGACTTTAAATTAGGAAGATAGACTTAGAAAATTTTCACTCAACACAAAGTGACAATTGACCTCAATTGGCTTCAATCAATGTTAATCGACGATATCTGACAAAGTAAGATGCAAACTCACTCAAATATATGAGAAATGTTGAAATTCGACTCCAAATTAGAAAGATAGACTTAGAAAATTTTCACTCAACACAAAGTGACAATTGACCTCAATTGGCTTCAATCAATGTTAATCGACGATATCTGACAAAGTTAGATGCAAACTCACTCAAATATATGAGAAACATTGAAATTCGACTTCAAATTAGGAAGATAGACTTAGAAAATTTTCTTTCAACACAAAGTGACAATCGACCTCAATGGGCTTCAATGGATGTTAATCGACGATATCTGACAAAGTTAGATGCAAACTCACTCAAATATATGAGAAATGTTGAAATCCGAATTCAAATTAGGAAGATAGACTTAGAAAATTTTCACTCAACACAAAGTGACAATCGACCTCAATTGGCTTCAATGGATGTTAATCGACGATATCTGACAAAGTTAGATGCAAACTCACTCAAATATATGAGAAATGTTGAAATTCGACTTTAAATTAGGAAGATAGACTTAGAAAATTTTCACTCAACACAAAGTGACAATTGACCTCAATTGGCTTCAATCAATGTTAATCGACGATATCTGACAAAGTTAGATGCAAACTCACTCAAATATATGAGAAATGTTGAAATTCGACTTCAAATTAGGAAGATAGACTTAGAAAATTTTCTTTCAACACAAAGTGACAATCGACCTCAATGGGCTTCAATGGATGTTAATCGACGATATCTGACAAAGTTAGATGCAAACTCACTCAAATATATGAGAAATGTTGAAATCCGAATTCAAATTAGGAAGATAGACTTAGAAAATTTTCACTCAACACAAAGTGACAATCGACCTCAATTGGCTTCAATGGATGTTAATCGACGATATCTGACAAAGTTAGATGCAAACTCACTCGAATATATGAGAAATGTTGAAAATCGACTTTAAATTAGGAAGATAGACTTAGAAAATTTTCTTTCAACACAAAGTGACAATCGACCTCAATTGGCTTCAATCAATGTTAATCGACGATATCTGACAAAGTTAGATGCAAACTCACTCAAATATATGAGAAATGTTGAAATTCGACTCCAAATTAGAAAGATAGACTTAGAATAGACTTAGAAAATTTTCACTCAACACAAAGTGACAATTGACCTCAATTGGCTTCAATCAATGTTAATCGACGATATCTGACAAAGTTAGATGCAAACTCACTCAAATATATGAGAAATGTTGAAATTCGACTTCAAATTAGGAAGATAGACTTAGAAAATTTTCACTCAACACAAAGTGACAATCGACCTCAATGGGCTAAAATGGATGTTAATCGACGATATCTGACAAAGTTAGATGCAAACTCACTCAAATATATGAGAAATGTTGAAATTCGACTTCAAATTAGGAAGATAGACTTAGAAAATTTTCTTTCAACACAAAGTGACAATCGACCTCAATGGGCTTCAATGGATGTTAATCGACGATATCTGACAAAGTTAGATGCAAACTCACTCAAATATATGAGAAATGTTGAAATTCGACTTTAAATTAGGAAGATAGACTTAGAAAATTTTCACTCAACACAAAGTGACAATTGACCTCAATTGGCTTCAATCAATGTTAATCGACGATATCTGACAAAGTTAGATGCAAACTCACTCAAATATATGAGAAATGTTGAAATTCGACTCCAAATTAGAAAGATAGACTTAGAAAATTTTCACTCAACACAAAGTGACAATCGACCTCAATTGGCTTCAATGGATGTTAATCGACGATATCTGACAAAGTTAGATGCAAACTCACTCAAATATATGAGAAATGTTGAAATTCGACTCCAAATTAGAAAGATAGACTTAGAAAATTTTCTTTCAACACAAAGTGACAATCGACCTCAATTGGCTTCAATCAATGTTAATCGACGATATCTGACAAAGTTAGATGCAAACTCACTCAAATATATGAGAAATGTTGAAATTCGACTCCAAATTAGAAAGATAGACTTAGAAAATTTTCACTCAACACAAAGTGACAATTGACCTCAATTGGCTTCAATCAATGTTAATCGACGATATCTGACAAAGTTAGATGCAAACTCACTCAAATATATGAGAAATGTTGAAATTCGACTTCAAATTAGGAAGATAGACTTAGAAAATTTTCTTTCAACACAAAGTGACAATCGACCTCAATGGGCTTCAATGGATGTTAATCGACGATATCTGACAAAGTTAGATGCAAACTCACTCAAATATATGAGAAATGTTGAAATCCGAATTCAAATTAGGAAGATAGACTTAGAAAATTTTCACTCAACACAAAGTGACAATCGACCTCAATTGGCTTCAATGGATGTTAATCGACGATATCTGACAAAGTTAGATGCAAACTCACTCAAATATATGAGAAATGTTGAAATTCGACTTTAAATTAGGAAGATAGACTTAGAAAATTTTCTTTCAACACAAAGTGACAATCGACCTCAATTGGCTTCAATCAATGTTAATCGACGATATCTGACAAAGTTAGATGCAAACTCACTCAAATATATGAGAAATGTTGAAATTCGACTCCAAATTAGAAAGATAGACTTAGAAAATTTTCACTCAACACAAAGTGACAATTGACCTCAATTGGCTTCAATCAATGTTAATCGACGATATCTGACAAAGTTAGATGCAAACTCACTCAAATATATGAGAAATGTTGAAATTCGACTTCAAATTAGGAAGATAGACTTAGAAAATTTTCTTTCAACACAAAGTGACAATCGACCTCAATGGGCTTCAATGGATGTTAATCGACGATATCTGACAAAGTTAGATGCAAACTCACTCAAATATATGAGAAATGTTGAAATTCGACTTTAAATTAGGAAGATAGACTTAGAAAATTTTCACTCAACACAAAGTGACAATTGACCTCAATTGGCTTCAATCAATGTTAATCGACGATATCTGACAAAGTAAGATGCAAACTCACTCAAATATATGAGAAATGTTGAAATTCGACTCCAAATTAGAAAGATAGACTTAGAAAATTTTCACTCAACACAAAGTGACAATCGACCTCAATGGGCTAAAATGGATGTTAATCGACGATATCTGACAAAGTTAGATGCAAACTCACTCAAATATATGAGAAATGTTGAAATTCGACTCCAAATTAGAAAGATAGACTTAGAAAATTTTCACTCAACACAAAGTGACAATTGACCTCAATTGGCTTCAATCAATGTTAATCGACGATATCTGACAAAGTTAGATGCAAACTCACTCAAATATATGAGAAATGTTGAAATTCGACTTCAAATTAGGAAGATAGACTTAGAAAATTTTCACTCAACACAAAGTGACAATCGACCTCAATGGGCTAAAATGGATGTTAATCGACGATATCTGACAAAGTTAGATGCAAACTCACTCAAATATATGAGAAATGTTGAAATTCGACTTTAAATTAGGAAGATAGACTTAGAAAATTTTCTTTCAACACAAAGTGACAATCGACCTCAATGGGCTTCAATGGATGTTAATCGACGATATCTGACAAAGTTAGATGCAAACTCACTCAAATATATGAGAAATGTTGAAATCCGAATTCAAATTAGGAAGATAGACTTAGAAAATTTTCACTCAACACAAAGTGACAATCGACCTCAATTGGCTTCAATGGATGTTAATCGACGATATCTGACAAAGTTAGATGCAAACTCACTCAAATATATGAGAAATGTTGAAATTCGACTTTAAATTAGGAAGATAGACTTAGAAAATTTTCTTTCAACACAAAGTGACAATCGACCTCAATTGGCTTCAATCAATGTTAATCGACGATATCTGACAAAGTTAGATGCAAACTCACTCAAATATATGAGAAATGTTGAAATTCGACTCCAAATTAGAAAGATAGACTTAGAAAATTTTCACTCAACACAAAGTGACAATTGACCTCAATTGGCTTCAATCAATGTTAATCGACGATATCTGACAAAGTTAGATGCAAACTCACTCAAATATATGAGAAATGTTGAAATTCGACTTCAAATTAGGAAGATAGACTTAGAAAATTTTCTTTCAACACAAAGTGACAATCGACCTCAATGGGCTTCAATGGATGTTAATCGACGATATCTGACAAAGTTAGATGCAAACTCACTCAAATATATGAGAAATGTTGAAATTCGACTTTAAATTAGGAAGATAGACTTAGAAAATTTTCACTCAACACAAAGTGACAATTGACCTCAATTGGCTTCAATCAATGTTAATCGACGATATCTGACAAAGTAAGATGCAAACTCACTCAAATATATGAGAAATGTTGAAATTCGACTCCAAATTAGAAAGATAGACTTAGAAAATTTTCACTCAACACAAAGTGACAATCGACCTCAATGGGCTAAAATGGATGTTAATCGACGATATCTGACAAAGTTAGATGCAAACTCACTCAAATATATGAGAAATGTTGAAATTCGACTCCAAATTAGAAAGATAGACTTAGAAAATTTTCACTCAACACAAAGTGACAATTGACCTCAATTGGCTTCAATCAATGTTAATCGACGATATCTGACAAAGTAAGATGCAAACTCACTCAAATATATGAGAAATGTTGAAATTCGACTCCAAATTAGAAAGATAGACTTAGAAAATTTTCACTCAACACAAAGTGACAATCGACCTCAATTGGCTTCAATGGATGTTAATCGACGATATCTGACAAAGTTAGATGCAAACTCACTCAAATATATGAGAAATGTTGAAATTCGACTTTAAATTAGGAAGATAGACTTAGAAAATTTTCACTCAACACAAAGTGACAATTGACCTCAATTGGCTTCAATCAATGTTAATCGACGATATCTGACAAAGTTAGATGCAAACTCACTCAAATATATGAGAAATGTTGAAATTCGACTCCAAATTAGAAAGATAGACTTAGAAAATTTTCACTCAACACAAAGTGACAATCGACCTCAATGAGCTAAAATGGATGTTAATCGACGATATCTGACAAAGTTAGATGCAAACTCACTCAAATATATGAGAAATGTTGAAATTCGACTTTAAATTAGGAAGATAGACTTAGAAAATTTTCACTCAACACAAAGTGACAATTGACCTCAATTGGCTTCAATCAATGTTAATCGACGATATCTGACAAAGTAAGATGCAAACTCACTCAAATATATGAGAAATGTTGAAATTCGACTCCAAATTAGAAAGATAGACTTAGAAAATTTTCACTCAACACAAAGTGACAATTGACCTCAATTGGCTTCAATCAATGTTAATCGACGATATCTGACAAAGTTAGATGCAAACTCACTCAAATATATGAGAAATGTTGAAATTCGACTTCAAATTAGGAAGATAGACTTAGAAAATTTTCTTTCAACACAAAGTGACAATCGACCTCAATTGGCTTCAATCAATGTTAATCGACGATATCTGACAAAGTTAGATGCAAACTCACTCAAATATATGAGAAATGTTGAAATTCGACTCCAAATTAGAAAGATAGACTTAGAAAATTTTCACTCAACACAAAGTGACAATTGACCTCAATTGGCTTCAATCAATGTTAATCGACGATATCTGACAAAGTTAGATGCAAACTCACTCAAATATATGAGAAATGTTGAAATTCGACTTCAAATTAGGAAGATAGACTTAGAAAATTTTCTTTCAACACAAAGTGACAATCGACCTCAATGGGCTTCAATGGATGTTAATCGACGATATCTGACAAAGTTAGATGCAAACTCACTCAAATATATGAGAAATGTTGAAATCCGAATTCAAATTAGGAAGATAGACTTAGAAAATTTTCACTCAACACAAAGTGACAATCGACCTCAATTGGCTTCAATGGATGTTAATCGACGATATCTGACAAAGTTAGATGCAAACTCACTCAAATATATGAGAAATGTTGAAATTCGACTCCAAATTAGAAAGATAGACTTAGAAAATTTTCACTCAACACAAAGTGACAATCGACCTCAATGGGCTAAAATGGATGTTAATCGACGATATCTGACAAAGTTAGATGCAAACTCACTCAAATATATGAGAAATGTTGAAATTCGACTTTAAATTAGGAAGATAGACTTAGAAAATTTTCACTCAACACAAAGTGACAATTGACCTCAATTGGCTTCAATCAATGTTAATCGACGATATCTGACAAAGTTAGATGCAAACTCACTCAAATATATGAGAAATGTTGAAATTCGACTCCAAATTAGGAAGATAGACTTAGAAAATTTTCTTTCAACACAAAGTGACAATCGACCTCAATGGGCTTCAATGGATGTTAATCGACGATATCTGACAAAGTTAGATGCAAACTCACTCAAATATATGAGAAATGTTGAAATCCGAATTCAAATTAGGAAGATAGACTTAGAAAATTTTCACTCAACACAAAGTGACAATCGACCTCAATTGGCTTCAATGGATGTTAATCGACGATATCTGACAAAGTTAGATGCAAACTCACTCGAATATATGAGAAATGTTGAAAATCGACTTTAAATTAGGAAGATAGACTTAGAAAATTTTCTTTCAACACAAAGTGACAATCGACCTCAATTGGCTTCAATCAATGTTAATCGACGATATCTGACAAAGTTAGATGCAAACTCACTCAAATATATGAGAAATGTTGAAATTCGACTCCAAATTAGAAAGATAGACTTAGAATAGACTTAGAAAATTTTCACTCAACACAAAGTGACAATTGACCTCAATTGGCTTCAATCAATGTTAATCGACGATATCTGACAAAGTTAGATGCAAACTCACTCAAATATATGAGAAATGTTGAAATTCGACTTCAAATTAGGAAGATAGACTTAGAAAATTTTCACTCAACACAAAGTGACAATCGACCTCAATGGGCTAAAATGGATGTTAATCGACGATATCTGACAAAGTTAGATGCAAACTCACTCAAATATATGAGAAATGTTGAAATTCGACTTCAAATTAGGAAGATAGACTTAGAAAATTTTCTTTCAACACAAAGTGACAATCGACCTCAATGGGCTTCAATGGATGTTAATCGACGATATCTGACAAAGTTAGATGCAAACTCACTCAAATATATGAGAAATGTTGAAATTCGACTTTAAATTAGGAAGATAGACTTAGAAAATTTTCACTCAACACAAAGTGACAATTGACCTCAATTGGCTTCAATCAATGTTAATCGACGATATCTGACAAAGTTAGATGCAAACTCACTCAAATATATGAGAAATGTTGAAATTCGACTCCAAATTAGAAAGATAGACTTAGAAAATTTTCACTCAACACAAAGTGACAATCGACCTCAATTGGCTTCAATGGATGTTAATCGACGATATCTGACAAAGTTAGATGCAAACTCACTCAAATATATGAGAAATGTTGAAATTCGACTCCAAATTAGAAAGATAGACTTAGAAAATTTTCTTTCAACACAAAGTGACAATCGACCTCAATTGGCTTCAATCAATGTTAATCGACGATATCTGACAAAGTTAGATGCAAACTCACTCAAATATATGAGAAATGTTGAAATTCGACTCCAAATTAGAAAGATAGACTTAGAAAATTTTCACTCAACACAAAGTGACAATTGACCTCAATTGGCTTCAATCAATGTTAATCGACGATATCTGACAAAGTTAGATGCAAACTCACTCAAATATATGAGAAATGTTGAAATTCGACTTCAAATTAGGAAGATAGACTTAGAAAATTTTCTTTCAACACAAAGTGACAATCGACCTCAATGGGCTTCAATGGATGTTAATCGACGATATCTGACAAAGTTAGATGCAAACTCACTCAAATATATGAGAAATGTTGAAATCCGAATTCAAATTAGGAAGATAGACTTAGAAAATTTTCACTCAACACAAAGTGACAATCGACCTCAATTGGCTTCAATGGATGTTAATCGACGATATCTGACAAAGTTAGATGCAAACTCACTCAAATATATGAGAAATGTTGAAATTCGACTTTAAATTAGGAAGATAGACTTAGAAAATTTTCTTTCAACACAAAGTGACAATCGACCTCAATTGGCTTCAATCAATGTTAATCGACGATATCTGACAAAGTTAGATGCAAACTCACTCAAATATATGAGAAATGTTGAAATTCGACTCCAAATTAGAAAGATAGACTTAGAAAATTTTCACTCAACACAAAGTGACAATTGACCTCAATTGGCTTCAATCAATGTTAATCGACGATATCTGACAAAGTTAGATGCAAACTCACTCAAATATATGAGAAATGTTGAAATTCGACTTCAAATTAGGAAGATAGACTTAGAAAATTTTCTTTCAACACAAAGTGACAATCGACCTCAATGGGCTTCAATGGATGTTAATCGACGATATCTGACAAAGTTAGATGCAAACTCACTCAAATATATGAGAAATGTTGAAATTCGACTTTAAATTAGGAAGATAGACTTAGAAAATTTTCACTCAACACAAAGTGACAATTGACCTCAATTGGCTTCAATCAATGTTAATCGACGATATCTGACAAAGTAAGATGCAAACTCACTCAAATATATGAGAAATGTTGAAATTCGACTCCAAATTAGAAAGATAGACTTAGAAAATTTTCACTCAACACAAAGTGACAATCGACCTCAATGGGCTAAAATGGATGTTAATCGACGATATCTGACAAAGTTAGATGCAAACTCACTCAAATATATGAGAAATGTTGAAATTCGACTCCAAATTAGAAAGATAGACTTAGAAAATTTTCACTCAACACAAAGTGACAATTGACCTCAATTGGCTTCAATCAATGTTAATCGACGATATCTGACAAAGTTAGATGCAAACTCACTCAAATATATGAGAAATGTTGAAATTCGACTTCAAATTAGGAAGATAGACTTAGAAAATTTTCACTCAACACAAAGTGACAATCGACCTCAATGGGCTAAAATGGATGTTAATCGACGATATCTGACAAAGTTAGATGCAAACTCACTCAAATATATGAGAAATGTTGAAATTCGACTTTAAATTAGGAAGATAGACTTAGAAAATTTTCTTTCAACACAAAGTGACAATCGACCTCAATGGGCTTCAATGGATGTTAATCGACGATATCTGACAAAGTTAGATGCAAACTCACTCAAATATATGAGAAATGTTGAAATCCGAATTCAAATTAGGAAGATAGACTTAGAAAATTTTCACTCAACACAAAGTGACAATCGACCTCAATTGGCTTCAATGGATGTTAATCGACGATATCTGACAAAGTTAGATGCAAACTCACTCAAATATATGAGAAATGTTGAAATTCGACTTTAAATTAGGAAGATAGACTTAGAAAATTTTCTTTCAACACAAAGTGACAATCGACCTCAATTGGCTTCAATCAATGTTAATCGACGATATCTGACAAAGTTAGATGCAAACTCACTCAAATATATGAGAAATGTTGAAATTCGACTCCAAATTAGAAAGATAGACTTAGAAAATTTTCACTCAACACAAAGTGACAATTGACCTCAATTGGCTTCAATCAATGTTAATCGACGATATCTGACAAAGTTAGATGCAAACTCACTCAAATATATGAGAAATGTTGAAATTCGACTTCAAATTAGGAAGATAGACTTAGAAAATTTTCTTTCAACACAAAGTGACAATCGACCTCAATGGGCTTCAATGGATGTTAATCGACGATATCTGACAAAGTTAGATGCAAACTCACTCAAATATATGAGAAATGTTGAAATTCGACTTTAAATTAGGAAGATAGACTTAGAAAATTTTCACTCAACACAAAGTGACAATTGACCTCAATTGGCTTCAATCAATGTTAATCGACGATATCTGACAAAGTAAGATGCAAACTCACTCAAATATATGAGAAATGTTGAAATTCGACTCCAAATTAGAAAGATAGACTTAGAAAATTTTCACTCAACACAAAGTGACAATCGACCTCAATGGGCTAAAATGGATGTTAATCGACGATATCTGACAAAGTTAGATGCAAACTCACTCAAATATATGAGAAATGTTGAAATTCGACTCCAAATTAGAAAGATAGACTTAGAAAATTTTCACTCAACACAAAGTGACAATTGACCTCAATTGGCTTCAATCAATGTTAATCGACGATATCTGACAAAGTAAGATGCAAACTCACTCAAATATATGAGAAATGTTGAAATTCGACTCCAAATTAGAAAGATAGACTTAGAAAATTTTCACTCAACACAAAGTGACAATCGACCTCAATTGGCTTCAATGGATGTTAATCGACGATATCTGACAAAGTTAGATGCAAACTCACTCAAATATATGAGAAATGTTGAAATTCGACTTTAAATTAGGAAGATAGACTTAGAAAATTTTCACTCAACACAAAGTGACAATTGACCTCAATTGGCTTCAATCAATGTTAATCGACGATATCTGACAAAGTTAGATGCAAACTCACTCAAATATATGAGAAATGTTGAAATTCGACTCCAAATTAGAAAGATAGACTTAGAAAATTTTCACTCAACACAAAGTGACAATCGACCTCAATGAGCTAAAATGGATGTTAATCGACGATATCTGACAAAGTTAGATGCAAACTCACTCAAATATATGAGAAATGTTGAAATTCGACTTTAAATTAGGAAGATAGACTTAGAAAATTTTCACTCAACACAAAGTGACAATTGACCTCAATTGGCTTCAATCAATGTTAATCGACGATATCTGACAAAGTAAGATGCAAACTCACTCAAATATATGAGAAATGTTGAAATTCGACTCCAAATTAGAAAGATAGACTTAGAAAATTTTCACTCAACACAAAGTGACAATTGACCTCAATTGGCTTCAATCAATGTTAATCGACGATATCTGACAAAGTTAGATGCAAACTCACTCAAATATATGAGAAATGTTGAAATTCGACTTCAAATTAGGAAGATAGACTTAGAAAATTTTCTTTCAACACAAAGTGACAATCGACCTCAATTGGCTTCAATCAATGTTAATCGACGATATCTGACAAAGTTAGATGCAAACTCACTCAAATATATGAGAAATGTTGAAATTCGACTCCAAATTAGAAAGATAGACTTAGAAAATTTTCACTCAACACAAAGTGACAATTGACCTCAATTGGCTTCAATCAATGTTAATCGACGATATCTGACAAAGTTAGATGCAAACTCACTCAAATATATGAGAAATGTTGAAATTCGACTTCAAATTAGGAAGATAGACTTAGAAAATTTTCTTTCAACACAAAGTGACAATCGACCTCAATGGGCTTCAATGGATGTTAATCGACGATATCTGACAAAGTTAGATGCAAACTCACTCAAATATATGAGAAATGTTGAAATTCGACTTTAAATTAGGAAGATAGACTTAGAAAATTTTCACTCAACACAAAGTGACAATTGACCTCAATTGGCTTCAATCAATGTTAATCGACGATATCTGACAAAGTAAGATGCAAACTCACTCAAATATATGAGAAATGTTGAAATTCGACTCCAAATTAGAAAGATAGACTTAGAAAATTTTCACTCAACACAAAGTGACAATCGACCTCAATGGGCTAAAATGGATGTTAATCGACGATATCTGACAAAGTTAGATGCAAACTCACTCAAATATATGAGAAATGTTGAAATTCGACTCCAAATTAGAAAGATAGACTTAGAAAATTTTCACTCAACACAAAGTGACAATTGACCTCAATTGGCTTCAATCAATGTTAATCGACGATATCTGACAAAGTAAGATGCAAACTCACTCAAATATATGAGAAATGTTGAAATTCGACTCCAAATTAGAAAGATAGACTTAGAAAATTTTCACTCAACACAAAGTGACAATCGACCTCAATTGGCTTCAATGGATGTTAATCGACGATATCTGACAAAGTTAGATGCAAACTCACTCAAATATATGAGAAATGTTGAAATTCGACTTTAAATTAGGAAGATAGACTTAGAAAATTTTCACTCAACACAAAGTGACAATTGACCTCAATTGGCTTCAATCAATGTTAATCGACGATATCTGACAAAGTTAGATGCAAACTCACTCAAATATATGAGAAATGTTGAAATTCGACTCCAAATTAGAAAGATAGACTTAGAAAATTTTCACTCAACACAAAGTGACAATCGACCTCAATGAGCTAAAATGGATGTTAATCGACGATATCTGACAAAGTTAGATGCAAACTCACTCAAATATATGAGAAATGTTGAAATTCGACTTTAAATTAGGAAGATAGACTTAGAAAATTTTCACTCAACACAAAGTGACAATTGACCTCAATTGGCTTCAATCAATGTTAATCGACGATATCTGACAAAGTAAGATGCAAACTCACTCAAATATATGAGAAATGTTGAAATTCGACTCCAAATTAGAAAGATAGACTTAGAAAATTTTCACTCAACACAAAGTGACAATTGACCTCAATTGGCTTCAATCAATGTTAATCGACGATATCTGACAAAGTTAGATGCAAACTCACTCAAATATATGAGAAATGTTGAAATTCGACTTCAAATTAGGAAGATAGACTTAGAAAATTTTCTTTCAACACAAAGTGACAATCGACCTCAATGGGCTTCAATGGATGTTAATCGACGATATCTGACAAAGTTAGATGCAAACTCACTCAAATATATGAGAAATGTTGAAATCCGAATTCAAATTAGGAAGATAGACTTAGAAAATTTTCACTCAACACAAAGTGACAATCGACCTCAATTGGCTTCAATGGATGTTAATCGACGATATCTGACAAAGTTAGATGCAAACTCACTCAAATATATGAGAAATGTTGAAATTCGACTTTAAATTAGGAAGATAGACTTAGAAAATTTTCACTCAACACAAAGTGACAATTGACCTCAATTGGCTTCAATCAATGTTAATCGACGATATCTGACAAAGTTAGATGCAAACTCACTCAAATATATGAGAAATGTTGAAATTCGACTTCAAATTAGGAAGATAGACTTAGAAAATTTTCTTTCAACACAAAGTGACAATCGACCTCAATGGGCTTCAATGGATGTTAATCGACGATATCTGACAAAGTTAGATGCAAACTCACTCAAATATATGAGAAATGTTTAAATCCGAATTCAAATTAGGAAGATAGACTTAGAAAATTTTCACTCAACACAAAGTGACAATCGACCTCAATTGGCTTCAATGGATGTTAATCGACGATATCTGACAAAGTTAGATGCAAACTCACTCAAATATATGAGAAATGTTGAAATTCGACTTTAAATTAGGAAGATAGACTTAGAAAATTTTCTTTCAACACAAAGTGACAATCGACCTCAATTGGCTTCAATCAATGTTAATCGACGATATCTGACAAAGTTAGATGCAAACTCACTCAAATATATGAGAAATGTTGAAATTCGACTCCAAATTAGAAAGATAGACTTAGAATAGACTTAGAAAATTTTCACTCAACACAAAGTGACAATTGACCTCAATTGGCTTCAATCAATGTTAATCGACGATATCTGACAAAGTTAGATGCAAACTCACTCAAATATATGAGAAATGTTGAAATTCGACTTCAAATTAGGAAGATAGACTTAGAAAATTTTCACTCAACACAAAGTGACAATCGACCTCAATGGGCTAAAATGGATGTTAATCGACGATATCTGACAAAGTTAGATGCAAACTCACTCAAATATATGAGAAATGTTGAAATTCGACTTCAAATTAGGAAGATAGACTTGGAAAATTTTCTTTCAACACAAAGTGACAATCGACCTCAATGGGCTTCAATGGATGTTAATCGACGATATCTGACAAAGTTAGATGCAAACTCACTCAAATATATGAGAAATGTTGAAATTCGACTTTAAATTAGGAAGATAGACTTAGAAAATTTTCACTCAACACAAAGTGACAATTGACCTCAATTGGCTTCAATCAATGTTAATCGACGATATCTGACAAAGTTAGATGCAAACTCACTCAAATATATGAGAAATGTTGAAATTCGACTCCAAATTAGAAAGATAGACTTAGAAAATTTTCACTCAACACAAAGTGACAATCGACCTCAATTGGCTTCAATGGATGTTAATCGACGATATCTGACAAAGTTAGATGCAAACTCACTCAAATATATGAGAAATGTTGAAATTCGACTCCAAATTAGAAAGATAGACTTAGAAAATTTTCTTTCAACACAAAGTGACAATCGACCTCAATTGGCTTCAATCAATGTTAATCGACGATATCTGACAAAGTTAGATGCAAACTCACTCAAATATATGAGAAATGTTGAAATTCGACTCCAAATTAGAAAGATAGACTTAGAAAATTTTCACTCAACACAAAGTGACAATTGACCTCAATTGGCTTCAATCAATGTTAATCGACGATATCTGACAAAGTTAGATGCAAACTCACTCAAATATATGAGAAATGTTGAAATTCGACTTCAAATTAGGAAGATAGACTTAGAAAATTTTCTTTCAACACAAAGTGACAATCGACCTCAATGGGCTTCAATGGATGTTAATCGACGATATCTGACAAAGTTAGATGCAAACTCACTCAAATATATGAGAAATGTTGAAATCCGAATTCAAATTAGGAAGATAGACTTAGAAAATTTTCACTCAACACAAAGTGACAATCGACCTCAATTGGCTTCAATGGATGTTAATCGACGATATCTGACAAAGTTAGATGCAAACTCACTCAAATATATGAGAAATGTTGAAATTCGACTTTAAATTAGGAAGATAGACTTAGAAAATTTTCTTTCAACACAAAGTGACAATCGACCTCAATTGGCTTCAATCAATGTTAATCGACGATATCTGACAAAGTTAGATGCAAACTCACTCAAATATATGAGAAATGTTGAAATTCGACTCCAAATTAGAAAGATAGACTTAGAAAATTTTCACTCAACACAAAGTGACAATTGACCTCAATTGGCTTCAATCAATGTTAATCGACGATATCTGACAAAGTTAGATGCAAACTCACTCAAATATATGAGAAATGTTGAAATTCGACTTCAAATTAGGAAGATAGACTTAGAAAATTTTCTTTCAACACAAAGTGACAATCGACCTCAATGGGCTTCAATGGATGTTAATCGACGATATCTGACAAAGTTAGATGCAAACTCACTCAAATATATGAGAAATGTTGAAATTCGACTTTAAATTAGGAAGATAGACTTAGAAAATTTTCACTCAACACAAAGTGACAATTGACCTCAATTGGCTTCAATCAATGTTAATCGACGATATCTGACAAAGTAAGATGCAAACTCACTCAAATATATGAGAAATGTTGAAATTCGACTCCAAATTAGAAAGATAGACTTAGAAAATTTTCACTCAACACAAAGTGACAATCGACCTCAATGGGCTAAAATGGATGTTAATCGACGATATCTGACAAAGTTAGATGCAAACTCACTCAAATATATGAGAAATGTTGAAATTCGACTCCAAATTAGAAAGATAGACTTAGAAAATTTTCACTCAACACAAAGTGACAATTGACCTCAATTGGCTTCAATCAATGTTAATCGACGATATCTGACAAAGTTAGATGCAAACTCACTCAAATATATGAGAAATGTTGAAATTCGACTTCAAATTAGGAAGATAGACTTAGAAAATTTTCACTCAACACAAAGTGACAATCGACCTCAATTGGCTTCAATGGATGTTAATCGACGATATCTGACAAAGTTAGATGCAAACTCACTCAAATATATGAGAAATGTTGAAATTCGACTTTAAATTAGGAAGATAGACTTAGAAAATTTTCTTTCAACACAAAGTGACAATCGACCTCAATGGGCTTCAATGGATGTTAATCAACGATATCTGACAAAGTTAGATGCAAACTCACTCAAATATATGAGAAATGTTGAAATCCGAATTCAAATTAGGAAGATAGACTTAGAAAATTTTCACTCAACACAAAGTGACAATCGACCTCAATTGGCTTCAATGGATGTTAATCGACGATATCTGACAAAGTTAGATGCAAACTCACTCAAATATATGAGAAATGTTGAAATTCGACTTTAAATTAGGAAGATAGACTTAGAAAATTTTCTTTCAACACAAAGTGACAATCGACCTCAATTGGCTTCAATCAATGTTAATCGACGATATCTGACAAAGTTAGATGCAAACTCACTCAAATATATGAGAAATGTTGAAATTCGACTCCAAATTAGAAAGATAGACTTAGAAAATTTTCACTCAACACAAAGTGACAATTGACCTCAATTGGCTTCAATCAATGTTAATCGACGATATCTGACAAAGTTAGATGCAAACTCACTCAAATATATGAGAAATGTTGAAATTCGACTTCAAATTAGGAAGATAGACTTAGAAAATTTTCTTTCAACACAAAGTGACAATCGACCTCAATGGGCTTCAATGGATGTTAATCGACGATATCTGACAAAGTTAGATGCAAACTCACTCAAATATATGAGAAATGTTGAAATTCGACTTTAAATTAGGAAGATAGACTTAGAAAATTTTCACTCAACACAAAGTGACAATTGACCTCAATTGGCTTCAATCAATGTTAATCGACGATATCTGACAAAGTAAGATGCAAACTCACTCAAATATATGAGAAATGTTGAAATTCGACTCCAAATTAGAAAGATAGACTTAGAAAATTTTCACTCAACACAAAGTGACAATCGACCTCAATGGGCTAAAATGGATGTTAATCGACGATATCTGACAAAGTTAGATGCAAACTCACTCAAATATATGAGAAATGTTGAAATTCGACTCCAAATTAGAAAGATAGACTTAGAAAATTTTCACTCAACACAAAGTGACAATTGACCTCAATTGGCTTCAATCAATGTTAATCGACGATATCTGACAAAGTTAGATGCAAACTCACTCAAATATATGAGAAATGTTGAAATTCGACTTTAAATTAGGAAGATAGACTTAGAAAATTTTCTTTCAACACAAAGTGACAATCGACCTCAATGGGCTTCAATGGATGTTAATCAACGATATCTGACAAAGTTAGATGCAAACTCACTCAAATATATGAGAAATGTTGAAATCCGAATTCAAATTAGGAAGATAGACTTAGAAAATTTTCACTCAACACAAAGTGACAATCGACCTCAATTGGCTTCAATGGATGTTAATCGACGATATCTGACAAAGTTAGATGCAAACTCACTCAAATATATGAGAAATGTTGAAATTCGACTTTAAATTAGGAAGATAGACTTAGAAAATTTTCTTTCAACACAAAGTGACAATCGACCTCAATTGGCTTCAATCAATGTTAATCGACGATATCTGACAAAGTTAGATGCAAACTCACTCAAATATATGAGAAATGTTGAAATTCGACTCCAAATTAGAAAGATAGACTTAGAAAATTTTCACTCAACACAAAGTGACAATTGACCTCAATTGGCTTCAATCAATGTTAATCGACGATATCTGACAAAGTTAGATGCAAACTCACTCAAATATATGAGAAATGTTGAAATTCGACTTCAAATTAGGAAGATAGACTTAGAAAATTTTCTTTCAACACAAAGTGACAATCGACCTCAATGGGCTTCAATGGATGTTAATCGACGATATCTGACAAAGTTAGATGCAAACTCACTCAAATATATGAGAAATGTTGAAATTCGACTTTAAATTAGGAAGATAGACTTAGAAAATTTTCACTCAACACAAAGTGACAATTGACCTCAATTGGCTTCAATCAATGTTAATCGACGATATCTGACAAAGTTAGATGCAAACTCACTCAAATATATGAGAAATGTTGAAATTCGACTTCAAATTAGGAAGATAGACTTAGAAAATTTTCTTTCAACACAAAGTGACAATCGACCTCAATGGGCTTCAATGGATGTTAATCGACGATATCTGACAAAGTTAGATGCAAACTCACTCAAATATATGAGAAATGTTGAAATTCGACTCCAAATTAGAAAGATAGACTTAGAAAATTTTCACTCAACACAAAGTGACAATTGACCTCAATTGGCTTCAATCAATGTTAATCGACGATATCTGACAAAGTTAGATGCAAACTCACTCAAATATATGAGAAATGTTGAAATTCGACTTTAAATTAGGAAGATAGACTTAGAAAATTTTCACTCAACACAAAGTGACAATTGACCTCAATTGGCTTCAATCAATGTTAATCGACGATATCTGACAAAGTTAGATGCAAACTCACTCAAATATATGAGAAATGTTGAAATTCGACTCCAAATTAGAAAGATAGACTTAGAAAATTTTCACTCAACACAAAGTGACAATCGACCTCAATTGGCTTCAATGGATGTTAATCGACGATATCTGACAAAGTTAGATGCAAACTCACTCAAATATATGAGAAATGTTGAAATTCGACTCCAAATTAGAAAGATAGACTTAGAAAATTTTCTTTCAACACAAAGTGACAATCGACCTCAATTGGCTTCAATCAATGTTAATCGACGATATCTGACAAAGTTAGATGCAAACTCACTCAAATATATGAGAAATGTTGAAATTCGACTCCAAATTAGAAAGATAGACTTAGAAAATTTTCACTCAACACAAAGTGACAATTGACCTCAATTGGCTTCAATCAATGTTAATCGACGATATCTGACAAAGTTAGATGCAAACTCACTCAAATATATGAGAAATGTTGAAATTCGACTTCAAATTAGGAAGATAGACTTAGAAAATTTTCTTTCAACACAAAGTGACAATCGACCTCAATGGGCTTCAATGGATGTTAATCGACGATATCTGACAAAGTTAGATGCAAACTCACTCAAATATATGAGAAATGTTGAAATCCGAATTCAAATTAGGAAGATAGACTTAGAAAATTTTCACTCAACACAAAGTGACAATCGACCTCAATTGGCTTCAATGGATGTTAATCGACGATATCTGACAAAGTTAGATGCAAACTCACTCAAATATATGAGAAATGTTGAAATTCGACTTTAAATTAGGAAGATAGACTTAGAAAATTTTCTTTCAACACAAAGTGACAATCGACCTCAATTGGCTTCAATCAATGTTAATCGACGATATCTGACAAAGTTAGATGCAAACTCACTCAAATATATGAGAAATGTTGAAATTCGACTCCAAATTAGAAAGATAGACTTAGAAAATTTTCACTCAACACAAAGTGACAATTGACCTCAATTGGCTTCAATCAATGTTAATCGACGATATCTGACAAAGTTAGATGCAAACTCACTCAAATATATGAGAAATGTTGAAATTCGACTTCAAATTAGGAAGATAGACTTAGAAAATTTTCTTTCAACACAAAGTGACAATCGACCTCAATGGGCTTCAATGGATGTTAATCGACGATATCTGACAAAGTTAGATGCAAACTCACTCAAATATATGAGAAATGTTGAAATTCGACTTTAAATTAGGAAGATAGACTTAGAAAATTTTCTTTCAACACAAAGTGACAATCGACCTCAATGGGCTTCAATGGATGTTAATCGACGATATCTGACAAAGTTAGATGCAAACTCACTCAAATATATGAGAAATGTTGAAATCCGAATTCAAATTAGGAAGATAGACTTAGAAAATTTTCACTCAACACAAAGTGACAATCGACCTCAATTGGCTTCAATGGATGTTAATCGACGATATCTGACAAAGTTAGATGCAAACTCACTCAAATATATGAGAAATGTTGAAATTCGACTTTAAATTAGGAAGATAGACTTAGAAAATTTTCTTTCAACACAAAGTGACAATCGACCTCAATTGGCTTCAATCAATGTTAATCGACGATATCTGACAAAGTTAGATGCAAACTCACTCAAATATATGAGAAATGTTGAAATTCGACTCCAAATTAGAAAGATAGACTTAGAAAATTTTCACTCAACACAAAGTGACAATTGACCTCAATTGGCTTCAATCAATGTTAATCGACGATATCTGACAAAGTTAGATGCAAACTCACTCAAATATATGAGAAATGTTGAAATTCGACTTCAAATTAGGAAGATAGACTTAGAAAATTTTCTTTCAACACAAAGTGACAATCGACCTCAATGGGCTTCAATGGATGTTAATCGACGATATCTGACAAAGTTAGATGCAAACTCACTCAAATATATGAGAAATGTTGAAATTCGACTTTAAATTAGGAAGATAGACTTAGAAAATTTTCACTCAACACAAAGTGACAATTGACCTCAATTGGCTTCAATCAATGTTAATCGACGATATCTGACAAAGTAAGATGCAAACTCACTCAAATATATGAGAAATGTTGAAATTCGACTCCAAATTAGAAAGATAGACTTAGAAAATTTTCACTCAACACAAAGTGACAATCGACCTCAATGGGCTAAAATGGATGTTAATCGACGATATCTGACAAAGTTAGATGCAAACTCACTCAAATATATGAGAAATGTTGAAATTCGACTCCAAATTAGAAAGATAGACTTAGAAAATTTTCACTCAACACAAAGTGACAATTGACCTCAATTGGCTTCAATCAATGTTAATCGACGATATCTGACAAAGTAAGATGCAAACTCACTCAAATATATGAGAAATGTTGAAATTCGACTCCAAATTAGAAAGATAGACTTAGAAAATTTTCACTCAACACAAAGTGACAATCGACCTCAATGGGCTAAAATGGATGTTAATCGACGATATCTGACAAAGTTAGATGCAAACTCACTCAAATATATGAGAAATGTTGAAATTCGACTCCAAATTAGAAAGATAGACTTAGAAAATTTTCACTCAACACAAAGTGACAATTGACCTCAATTGGCTTCAATCAATGTTAATCGACGATATCTGACAAAGTTAGATGCAAACTCACTCAAATATATGAGAAATGTTGAAATTCGACTTCAAATTAGGAAGATAGACTTAGAAAATTTTCTTTCAACACAAAGTGACAATCGACCTCAATGGGCTTCAATGGATGTTAATCGACGATATCTGACAAAGTTAGATGCAAACTCACTCAAATATATGAGAAATGTTGAAATTCGACTTTAAATTAGGAAGATAGACTTAGAAAATTTTCACTCAACACAAAGTGACAATTGACCTCAATTGGCTTCAATCAATGTTAATCGACGATATCTGACAAAGTAAGATGCAAACTCACTCAAATATATGAGAAATGTTGAAATTCGACTCCAAATTAGAAAGATAGACTTAGAAAATTTTCACTCAACACAAAGTGACAATCGACCTCAATGGGCTAAAATGGATGTTAATCGACGATATCTGACAAAGTTAGATGCAAACTCACTCAAATATATGAGAAATGTTGAAATTCGACTCCAAATTAGAAAGATAGACTTAGAAAATTTTCACTCAACACAAAGTGACAATTGACCTCAATTGGCTTCAATCAATGTTAATCGACGATATCTGACAAAGTAAGATGCAAACTCACTCAAATATATGAGAAATGTTGAAATTCGACTCCAAATTAGAAAGATAGACTTAGAAAATTTTCACTCAACACAAAGTGACAATCGACCTCAATTGGCTTCAATGGATGTTAATCGACGATATCTGACAAAGTTAGATGCAAACTCACTCAAATATATGAGAAATGTTGAAATTCGACTTTAAATTAGGAAGATAGACTTAGAAAATTTTCACTCAACACAAAGTGACAATTGACCTCAATTGGCTTCAATCAATGTTAATCGACGATATCTGACAAAGTTAGATGCAAACTCACTCAAATATATGAGAAATGTTGAAATTCGACTCCAAATTAGAAAGATAGACTTAGAAAATTTTCACTCAACACAAAGTGACAATCGACCTCAATGAGCTAAAATGGATGTTAATCGACGATATCTGACAAAGTTAGATGCAAACTCACTCAAATATATGAGAAATGTTGAAATTCGACTTCAAATTAGGAAGATAGACTTAGAAAATTTTCTTTCAACACAAAGTGACAATCGACCTCAATGGGCTTCAATGGATGTTAATCGACGATATCTGACAAAGTTAGATGCAAACTCACTCAAATATATGAGAAATGTTGAAATCCGAATTCAAATTAGGAAGATAGACTTAGAAAATTTTCACTCAACACAAAGTGACAATCGACCTCAATTGGCTTCAATGGATGTTAATCGACGATATCTGACAAAGTTAGATGCAAACTCACTCAAATATATGAGAAATGTTGAAATTCGACTTTAAATTAGGAAGATAGACTTAGAAAATTTTCACTCAACACAAAGTGACAATTGACCTCAATTGGCTTCAATCAATGTTAATCGACGATATCTGACAAAGTTAGATGCAAACTCACTCAAATATATGAGAAATGTTGAAATTCGACTTCAAATTAGGAAGATAGACTTAGAAAATTTTCTTTCAACACAAAGTGACAATCGACCTCAATGGGCTTCAATGGATGTTAATCGACGATATCTGACAAAGTTAGATGCAAACTCACTCAAATATATGAGAAATGTTGAAATCCGAATTCAAATTAGGAAGATAGACTTAGAAAATTTTCACTCAACACAAAGTGACAATCGACCTCAATTGGCTTCAATGGATGTTAATCGACGATATCTGACAAAGTTAGATGCAAACTCACTCAAATATATGAGAAATGTTGAAATTCGACTTTAAATTAGGAAGATAGACTTAGAAAATTTTCTTTCAACACAAAGTGACAATCGACCTCAATTGGCTTCAATCAATGTTAATCGACGATATCTGACAAAGTTAGATGCAAACTCACTCAAATATATGAGAAATGTTGAAATTCGACTCCAAATTAGAAAGATAGACTTAGAATAGACTTAGAAAATTTTCACTCAACACAAAGTGACAATTGACCTCAATTGGCTTCAATCAATGTTAATCGACGATATCTGACAAAGTTAGATGCAAACTCACTCAAATATATGAGAAATGTTGAAATTCGACTTCAAATTAGGAAGATAGACTTAGAAAATTTTCACTCAACACAAAGTGACAATCGACCTCAATGGGCTAAAATGGATGTTAATCGACGATATCTGACAAAGTTAGATGCAAACTCACTCAAATATATGAGAAATGTTGAAATTCGACTTCAAATTAGGAAGATAGACTTAGAAAATTTTCTTTCAACACAAAGTGACAATCGACCTCAATGGGCTTCAATGGATGTTAATCGACGATATCTGACAAAGTTAGATGCAAACTCACTCAAATATATGAGAAATGTTGAAATTCGACTTTAAATTAGGAAGATAGACTTAGAAAATTTTCACTCAACACAAAGTGACAATTGACCTCAATTGGCTTCAATCAATGTTAATCGACGATATCTGACAAAGTTAGATGCAAACTCACTCAAATATATGAGAAATGTTGAAATTCGACTCCAAATTAGAAAGATAGACTTAGAAAATTTTCACTCAACACAAAGTGACAATCGACCTCAATTGGCTTCAATGGATGTTAATCGACGATATCTGACAAAGTTAGATGCAAACTCACTCAAATATATGAGAAATGTTGAAATTCGACTCCAAATTAGAAAGATAGACTTAGAAAATTTTCTTTCAACACAAAGTGACAATCGACCTCAATTGGCTTCAATCAATGTTAATCGACGATATCTGACAAAGTTAGATGCAAACTCACTCAAATATATGAGAAATGTTGAAATTCGACTCCAAATTAGAAAGATAGACTTAGAAAATTTTCACTCAACACAAAGTGACAATTGACCTCAATTGGCTTCAATCAATGTTAATCGACGATATCTGACAAAGTTAGATGCAAACTCACTCAAATATATGAGAAATGTTGAAATTCGACTTCAAATTAGGAAGATAGACTTAGAAAATTTTCTTTCAACACAAAGTGACAATCGACCTCAATGGGCTTCAATGGATGTTAATCGACGATATCTGACAAAGTTAGATGCAAACTCACTCAAATATATGAGAAATGTTGAAATCCGAATTCAAATTAGGAAGATAGACTTAGAAAATTTTCACTCAACACAAAGTGACAATCGACCTCAATTGGCTTCAATGGATGTTAATCGACGATATCTGACAAAGTTAGATGCAAACTCACTCAAATATATGAGAAATGTTGAAATTCGACTTTAAATTAGGAAGATAGACTTAGAAAATTTTCTTTCAACACAAAGTGACAATCGACCTCAATTGGCTTCAATCAATGTTAATCGACGATATCTGACAAAGTTAGATGCAAACTCACTCAAATATATGAGAAATGTTGAAATTCGACTCCAAATTAGAAAGATAGACTTAGAAAATTTTCACTCAACACAAAGTGACAATTGACCTCAATTGGCTTCAATCAATGTTAATCGACGATATCTGACAAAGTTAGATGCAAACTCACTCAAATATATGAGAAATGTTGAAATTCGACTTCAAATTAGGAAGATAGACTTAGAAAATTTTCTTTCAACACAAAGTGACAATTGACCTCAATGGGCTTCAATGGATGTTAATCGACGATATCTGACAAAGTTAGATGCAAACTCACTCAAATATATGAGAAATGTTGAAATTCGACTTTAAATTAGGAAGATAGACTTAGAAAATTTTCACTCAACACAAAGTGACAATTGACCTCAATTGGCTTCAATCAATGTTAATCGACGATATCTGACAAAGTAAGATGCAAACTCACTCAAATATATGAGAAATGTTGAAATTCGACTCCAAATTAGAAAGATAGACTTAGAAAATTTTCACTCAACACAAAGTGACAATCGACCTCAATGGGCTAAAATGGATGTTAATCGACGATATCTGACAAAGTTAGATGCAAACTCACTCAAATATATGAGAAATGTTGAAATTCGACTCCAAATTAGAAAGATAGACTTAGAAAATTTTCACTCAACACAAAGTGACAATTGACCTCAATTGGCTTCAATCAATGTTAATCGACGATATCTGACAAAGTTAGATGCAAACTCACTCAAATATATGAGAAATGTTGAAATTCGACTTCAAATTAGGAAGATAGACTTAGAAAATTTTCACTCAACACAAAGTGACAATCGACCTCAATTGGCTTCAATGGATGTTAATCGACGATATCTGACAAAGTTAGATGCAAACTCACTCAAATATATGAGAAATGTTGAAATTCGACTTTAAATTAGGAAGATAGACTTAGAAAATTTTCTTTCAACACAAAGTGACAATCGACCTCAATGGGCTTCAATGGATGTTAATCAACGATATCTGACAAAGTTAGATGCAAACTCACTCAAATATATGAGAAATGTTGAAATCCGAATTCAAATTAGGAAGATAGACTTAGAAAATTTTCACTCAACACAAAGTGACAATCGACCTCAATTGGCTTCAATGGATGTTAATCGACGATATCTGACAAAGTTAGATGCAAACTCACTCAAATATATGAGAAATGTTGAAATTCGACTTTAAATTAGGAAGATAGACTTAGAAAATTTTCTTTCAACACAAAGTGACAATCGACCTCAATTGGCTTCAATCAATGTTAATCGACGATATCTGACAAAGTTAGATGCAAACTCACTCAAATATATGAGAAATGTTGAAATTCGACTCCAAATTAGAAAGATAGACTTAGAAAATTTTCACTCAACACAAAGTGACAATTGACCTCAATTGGCTTCAATCAATGTTAATCGACGATATCTGACAAAGTTAGATGCAAACTCACTCAAATATATGAGAAATGTTGAAATTCGACTTCAAATTAGGAAGATAGACTTAGAAAATTTTCTTTCAACACAAAGTGACAATCGACCTCAATGGGCTTCAATGGATGTTAATCGACGATATCTGACAAAGTTAGATGCAAACTCACTCAAATATATGAGAAATGTTGAAATTCGACTTTAAATTAGGAAGATAGACTTAGAAAATTTTCACTCAACACAAAGTGACAATTGACCTCAATTGGCTTCAATCAATGTTAATCGACGATATCTGACAAAGTAAGATGCAAACTCACTCAAATATATGAGAAATGTTGAAATTCGACTCCAAATTAGAAAGATAGACTTAGAAAATTTTCACTCAACACAAAGTGACAATCGACCTCAATGGGCTAAAATGGATGTTAATCGACGATATCTGACAAAGTTAGATGCAAACTCACTCAAATATATGAGAAATGTTGAAATTCGACTCCAAATTAGAAAGATAGACTTAGAAAATTTTCACTCAACACAAAGTGACAATTGACCTCAATTGGCTTCAATCAATGTTAATCGACGATATCTGACAAAGTTAGATGCAAACTCACTCAAATATATGAGAAATGTTGAAATTCGACTTCAAATTAGGAAGATAGACTTAGAAAATTTTCACTCAACACAAAGTGACAATCGACCTCAATTGGCTTCAATGGATGTTAATCGACGATATCTGACAAAGTTAGATGCAAACTCACTCAAATATATGAGAAATGTTGAAATTCGACTTTAAATTAGGAAGATAGACTTAGAAAATTTTCACTCAACACAAAGTGACAATTGACCTCAATTGGCTTCAATCAATGTTAATCGACGATATCTGACAAAGTAAGATGCAAACTCACTCAAATATATGAGAAATGTTGAAATTCGACTCCAAATTAGAAAGATAGACTTAGAAAATTTTCACTCAACACAAAGTGACAATCGACCTCAATTGGCTTCAATCAATGTTAATCGACGATATCTGACAAAGTTAGATGCAAACTCACTCAAATATATGAGAAATGTTGAAATTCGACTTTAAATTAGGAAGATAGACTTAGAAAATTTTCACTCAACACAAAGTGACAATTGACCTCAATTGGCTTCAATCAATGTTAATCGACGATATCTGACAAAGTTAGATGCAAACTCACTCAAATATATGAGAAATGTTGAAATTCGACTCCAAATTAGAAAGATAGACTTAGAAAATTTTCACTCAACACAAAGTGACAATCGACCTCAATGGGCTAAAATGGATGTTAGTCGACGATATCTGACAAAGTTAGATGCAAACTCACTCAAATATATGAGAAATGTTGAAATTCGACTCCAAATTAGAAAGATAGACTTAGAAAATTTTCACTCAACACAAAGTGACAATCGACCTCAATGGGCTAAAATGGATGTTAATCGACGATATCTGACAAAGTTAGATGCAAACTCACTCAAATATATGAGAAATGTTGAAATTCGACTCCAAATTAGAAAGATAGACTTAGAAAATTTTCTTTCAACACAAAGTGACAATCGACCTCAATTGGCTTCAATCAATGTTAATCGACGATATCTGACAAAGTTAGATGCAAACTCACTCAAATATATGAGAAATGTTGAAATTCGACTCCAAATTAGAAAGATAGACTTAGAAAATTTTCACTCAACACAAAGTGACAATCGACCTCAATGGGCTAAAATGGATGTTAATCGACGATATCTGACAAAGTTAGATGCAAACTCACTCAAATATATGAGAAATGTTGAAATTCGACTTTAAATTAGGAAGATAGACTTAGAAAATTTTCACTCAACACAAAGTGACAATCGACCTCAATGGGCTTCAATCAATGTTAATCGACGATATCTGACAAAGTTAGATGCAAACTCACTCAAATATATGAGAAATGTTGAAATTCGACTCCAAATTAGAAAGATAGACTTAGAAAATTTTCACTCAACACAAAGTGACAATCGACCTCAATTGGCTTCAATGGATGTTAATCGACGATATCTGACAAAGTTAGATGCAAACTCACTCAAATATATGAGAAATGTTGAAATTCGACTTTAAATTAGGAAGATAGACTTAGAAAATTTTCACTCAACACAAAGTGACAATTGACCTCAATTGGCTTCAATCAATGTTAATCGACGATATCTGACAAAGTGAGATGCAAACTCACTCAAATATATGAGAAATGTTGAAATTCGACTTTAAATTAGGAAGATAGACTTAGAAAATTTTCACTCAACACAAAGTGACAATTGACCTCAATTGGCTTCAATCAATGTTAATCGACGATATCTGACAAAGTAAGATGCAAACTCACTCAAATATATGAGAAATGTTGAAATTCGACTCCAAATTAGAAAGATAGACTTAGAAAATTTTCACTCAACACAAAGTGACAATCGACCTCAATTGGCTTCAATGGATGTTAATCGACGATATCTGACAAAGTTAGATGCAAACTCACTCAAATATATGAGAAATGTTGAAATTCGACTCCAAATTAGAAAGATAGACTTAGAAAATTTTCTTTCAACACAAAGTGACAATCGACCTCAATTGGCTTCAATCAATGTTAATCGACGATATCTGACAAAGTTAGATGCAAACTCACTCAAATATATGAGAAATGTTGAAATTCGACTCCAAATTAGAAAGATAGACTTAGAAAATTTTTACTCAACACAAAGTGACAATTGACCTCAATTGGCTTCAATCAATGTTAATCGACGATATCTGACAAAGTTAGATGCAAACTCACTCAAATATATGAGAAATGTTGAAATTCGACTTCAAATTAGGAAGATAGACTTAGAAAATTTTCTTTCAACACAAAGTGACAATCGACCTCAATGGGCTTCAATGGATGTTAATCGACGATATCTGACAAAGTTAGATGCAAACTCACTCAAATATATGAGAAATGTTGAAATCCGAATTCAAATTAGGAAGATAGACTTAGAAAATTTTCACTCAACACAAAGTGACAATCGACCTCAATTGGCTTCAATGGATGTTAATCGACGATATCTGACAAAGTTAGATGCAAACTCACTCAAATATATGAGAAATGTTGAAATTCGACTTTAAATTAGGAAGATAGACTTAGAAAATTTTCTTTCAACACAAAGTGACAATCGACCTCAATTGGCTTCAATCAATGTTAATCGACGATATCTGACAAAGTTAGATGCAAACTCACTCAAATATATGAGAAATGTTGAAATTCGACTCCAAATTAGAAAGATAGACTTAGAAAATTTTCACTCAACACAAAGTGACAATTGACCTCAATTGGCTTCAATCAATGTTAATCGACGATATCTGACAAAGTTAGATGCAAACTCACTCAAATATATGAGAAATGTTGAAATTCGATTTCAAATTAGGAAGATAGACTTAGAAAATTTTCTTTCAACACAAAGTGACAATCGACCTCAATGGGCTTCAATGGATGTTAATCGACGATATCTGACAAAGTTAGATGCAAACTCACTCAAATATATGAGAAATGTTGAAATTCGACTCCAAATTAGAAAGATAGACTTAGAAAATTTTCTTTCAACACAAAGTGACAATCGACCTCAATTGGCTTCAATCAATGTTAATCGACGATATCTGACAAAGTTAGATGCAAACTCACTCAAATATATGAGAAATGTTGAAATTCGACTCCAAATTAGAAAGATAGACTTAGAAAATTTTCACTCAACACAAAGTGACAATCGACCTCAATTGGCTTCAATGGATGTTAATCGACGATATCTGACAAAGTTAGATGCAAACTCACTCAAATATATGAGAAATGTTGAAATTCGACTTTAAATTAGGAAGATAGACTTAGAAAATTTTCACTCAACACAAAGTGACAATTGACCTCAATTGGCTTCAATCAATGTTAATCGACGATATCTGACAAAGTTAGATGCAAACTCACTCAAATATATGAGAAATGTTGAAATTCGACTCCAAATTAGAAAGATAGACTTAGAAAATTTTCACTCAACACAAAGTGACAATCGACCTCAATTGGCTTCAATGGATGTTAATCGACGATATCTGACAAAGTTAGATGCAAACTCACTCAAATATATGAGAAATGTTGAAATTCGACTTTAAATTAGGAAGATAGACTTAGAAAATTTTCACTCAACACAAAGTGACAATTGACCTCAATTGGCTTCAATCAATGTTAATCGACGATATCTGACAAAGTGAGATGCAAACTCACTCAAATATATGAGAAATGTTGAAATTCGACTTTAAATTAGGAAGATAGACTTAGAAAATTTTCACTCAACACAAAGTGACAATTGACCTCAATTGGCTTCAATCAATGTTAATCGACGATATCTGACAAAGTAAGATGCAAACTCACTCAAATATATGAGAAATGTTGAAATTCGACTCCAAATTAGAAAGATAGACTTAGAAAATTTTCACTCAACACAAAGTGACAATCGACCTCAATTGGCTTCAATGGATGTTAATCGACGATATCTGACAAAGTTAGATGCAAACTCACTCAAATATATGAGAAATGTTGAAATTCGACTCCAAATTAGAAAGATAGACTTAGAAAATTTTCTTTCAACACAAAGTGACAATCGACCTCAATTGGCTTCAATCAATGTTAATCGACGATATCTGACAAAGTTAGATGCAAACTCACTCAAATATATGAGAAATGTTGAAATTCGACTCCAAATTAGAAAGATAGACTTAGAAAATTTTCACTCAACACAAAGTGACAATTGACCTCAATTGGCTTCAATCAATGTTAATCGACGATATCTGACAAAGTTAGATGCAAACTCACTCAAATATATGAGAAATGTTGAAATTCGACTTCAAATTAGGAAGATAGACTTAGAAAATTTTCTTTCAACACAAAGTGACAATCGACCTCAATGGGCTTCAATGGATGTTAATCGACGATATCTGACAAAGTTAGATGCAAACTCACTCAAATATATGAGAAATGTTGAAATCCGAATTCAAATTAGGAAGATAGACTTAGAAAATTTTCACTCAACACAAAGTGACAATCGACCTCAATTGGCTTCAATGGATGTTAATCGACGATATCTGACAAAGTTAGATGCAAACTCACTCAAATATATGAGAAATGTTGAAATTCGACTTTAAATTAGGAAGATAGACTTAGAAAATTTTCTTTCAACACAAAGTGACAATCGACCTCAATTGGCTTCAATCAATGTTAATCGACGATATCTGACAAAGTTAGATGCAAACTCACTCAAATATATGAGAAATGTTGAAATTCGACTCCAAATTAGAAAGATAGACTTAGAAAATTTTCACTCAACACAAAGTGACAATTGACCTCAATTGGCTTCAATCAATGTTAATCGACGATATCTGACAAAGTTAGATGCAAACTCACTCAAATATATGAGAAATGTTGAAATTCGACTTCAAATTAGGAAGATAGACTTAGAAAATTTTCTTTCAACACAAAGTGACAATCGACCTCAATGGGCTTCAATGGATGTTAATCGACGATATCTGACAAAGTTAGATGCAAACTCACTCAAATATATGAGAAATGTTGAAATTCGACTTTAAATTAGGAAGATAGACTTAGAAAATTTTCACTCAACACAAAGTGACAATTGACCTCAATTGGCTTCAATCAATGTTAATCGACGATATCTGACAAAGTTAGATGCAAACTCACTCAAATATATGAGAAATGTTGAAATTCGACTCCAAATTAGAAAGATAGACTTAGAAAATTTTCACTCAACACAAAGTGACAATCGACCTCAATGGGCTAAAATGGATGTTAATCGACGATATCTGACAAAGTTAGATGCAAACTCACTCAAATATATGAGAAATGTTGAAATTCGACTTTAAATTAGGAAGATAGACTTAGAAAATTTTCACTCAACACAAAGTGACAATTGACCTCAATTGGCTTCAATCAATGTTAATCGACGATATCTGACAAAGTAAGATGCAAACTCACTCAAATATATGAGAAATGTTGAAATTCGACTCCAAATTAGAAAGATAGACTTAGAAAATTTTCACTCAACACAAAGTGACAATCGACCTCAATGGGCTAAAATGGATGTTAATCGACGATATCTGACAAAGTTAGATGCAAACTCACTCAAATATATGAGAAATGTTGAAATTCGACTCCAAATTAGAAAGATAGACTTAGAAAATTTTCACTCAACACAAAGTGACAATCGACCTCAATGGGCTAAAATGGATGTTAATCGACGATATCTGACAAAGTTAGATGCAAACTCACTCAAATATATGAGAAATGTTGAAATTCGACTTTAAATTAGGAAGATAGACTTAGAAAATTTTCACTCAACACAAAGTGACAATCGACCTCAATGGGCTTCAATCAATGTTAATCGACGATATCTGACAAAGTTAGATGCAAACTCACTCAAATATATGAGAAATGTTGAAATTCGACTCCAAATTAGAAAGATAGACTTAGAAAATTTTCACTCAACACAAAGTGACAATCGACCTCAATTGGCTTCAATGGATGTTAATCGACGATATCTGACAAAGTTAGATGCAAACTCACTCAAATATATGAGAAATGTTGAAATTCGACTTTAAATTAGGAAGATAGACTTAGAAAATTTTCACTCAACACAAAGTGACAATTGACCTCAATTGGCTTCAATCAATGTTAATCGACGATATCTGACAAAGTAAGATGCAAACTCACTCAAATATATGAGAAATGTTGAAATTCGACTCCAAATTAGAAAGATAGACTTAGAAAATTTTCACTCAACACAAAGTGACAATCGACCTCAATTGGCTTCAATGGATGTTAATCGACGATATCTGACAAAGTTAGATGCAAACTCACTCAAATATATGAGAAATGTTGAAATTCGACTTTAAATTAGGAAGATAGACTTAGAAAATTTTCACTCAACACAAAGTGACAATTGACCTCAATTGGCTTCAATCAATGTTAATCGACGATATCTGACAAAGTAAGATGCAAACTCACTCAAATATATGAGAAATGTTGAAATTCGACTCCAAATTAGAAAGATAGACTTAGAAAATTTTCACTCAACACAAAGTGACAATCGACCTCAATTGGCTTCAATGGATGTTAATCGACGATATCTGACAAAGTTAGATGCAAACTCACTCAAATATATGAGAAATGTTGAAATTCGACTTTAAATTAGGAAGATAGACTTAGAAAATTTTCACTCAACACAAAGTGACAATTGACCTCAATTGGCTTCAATGGATGTTAATCGACGATATCTGACAAAGTTAGATGCAAACTCACTCAAATATATGAGAAATGTTGAAATTCGACTTTAAATTAGGAAGATAGACTTAGAAAATTTTCACTCAACACAAAGTGACAATTGACCTCAATTGGCTTCAATCAATGTTAATCGACGATATCTGACAAAGTTAGATGCAAACTCACTCAAATATATGAGAAATGTTGAAATTCGACTTTAAATTAGGAAGATAGACTTAGAAAATTTTCACTCAACACAAAGTGACAATTGACCTCAATTGGCTTCAATCAATGTTAATCGACGATATCTGACAAAGTAAGATGCAAACTCACTCAAATATATGAGAAATGTTGAAATTCGACTCCAAATTAGAAAGATAGACTTAGAAAATTTTCACTCAACACAAAGTGACAATCGACCTCAATTGGCTTCAATGGATGTTAATCGACGATATCTGACAAAGTTAGATGCAAACTCACTCAAATATATGAGAAATGTTGAAATTCGACTTTAAATTAGGAAGATAGACTTAGAAAATTTTCACTCAACACAAAGTGACAATTGACCTCAATTGGCTTCAATCAATGTTAATCGACGATATCTGACAAAGTAAGATGCAAACTCACTCAAATATATGAGAAATGTTGAAATTCGACTCCAAATTAGAAAGATAGACTTAGAAAATTTTCACTCAACACAAAGTGACAATCGACCTCAATTGGCTTCAATGGATGTTAATCGACGATATCTGACAAAGTTAGATGCAAACTCACTCAAATATATGAGAAATGTTGAAATTCGACTTTAAATTAGGAAGATATACTTAGAAAATTTTCTTTCAACACAAAGTGACAATCGACCTCAATTGGCTTCAATCAATGTTAATCGACGATATCTGACAAAGTTAGATGCAAACTCACTCAAATATATGAGAAATGTTGAAATTCGACTCCAAATTAGAAAGATAGACTTAGAAAATTTTCACTCAACACAAAGTGACAATTGACCTCAATTGGCTTCAATCAATGTTAATCGACGATATCTGACAAAGTTAGATGCAAACTCACTCAAATATATGAGAAATGTTGAAATTCGACTTCAAATTAGGAAGATAGACTTAGAAAATTTTCACTCAACACAAAGTGACAATCGACCTCAATTGGCTTCAATGGATGTTAATCGACGATATCTGACAAAGTTAGATGCAAACTCACTCAAATATATGAGAAATGTTGAAATTCGACTTTAAATTAGGAAGATAGACTTAGAAAATTTTCACTCAACACAAAGTGACAATCGACCTCAATGGGCTTCAATGGATGTTAATCGACGATATCTGACAAAGTTAGATGCAAACTCACTCAAATATATGAGAAATGTTGAAATCCGAATTCAAATTAGGAAGATAGACTTAGAAAATTTTCACTCAACACAAAGTGACAATCGACCTCAATTGGCTTCAATGGATGTTAATCGACGATATCTGACAAAGTTAGATGCAAACTCACTCAAATATATGAGAAATGTTGAAATTCGACTTTAAATTAGGAAGATAGACTTAGAAAATTTTCTTTCAACATAAAGTGACAATCGACCTCAATTGGCTTCAATCAATGTTAATCGACGATATCTGACAAAGTTAGATGCAAACTCACTCAAATATATGAGAAATGTTGAAATTCGACTCCAAATTAGAAAGATAGACTTAGAAAATTTTCACTCAACACAAAGTGACAATTGACCTCAATTGGCTTCAATCAATGTTAATCGACGATATCTGACAAAGTTAGATGCAAACTCACTCAAATATATGAGAAATGTTGAAATTCGACTTCAAATTAGGAAGATAGACTTAGAAAATTTTCTTTCAACACAAAGTGACAATCGACCTCAATGGGCTTCAATGGATGTTAATCGACGATATCTGACAAAGTTAGATGCAAACTCACTCAAATATATGAGAAATGTTGAAATTCGACTTTAAATTAGGAAGATAGACTTAGAAAATTTTCACTCAACACAAAGTGACAATTGACCTCAATTGGCTTCAATCAATGTTAATCGACGATATCTGACAAAGTTAGATGCAAACTCACTCAAATATATGAGAAATGTTGAAATTCGACTCCAAATTAGAAAGATAGACTTAGAAAATTTTCACTCAACACAAAGTGACAATCGACCTCAATGGGCTAAAATGGATGTTAATCGACGATATCTGACAAAGTTAGATGCAAACTCACTCAAATATATGAGAAATGTTGAAATTCGACTTTAAATTAGGAAGATAGACTTAGAAAATTTTCACTCAACACAAAGTGACAATTGACCTCAATTGGCTTCAATCAATGTTAATCGACGATATCTGACAAAGTAAGATGCAAACTCACTCAAATATATGAGAAATGTTGAAATTCGACTCCAAATTAGAAAGATAGACTTAGAAAATTTTCACTCAACACAAAGTGACAATCGACCTCAATGGGCTAAAATGGATGTTAATCGACGATATCTGACAAAGTTAGATGCAAACTCACTCAAATATATGAGAAATGTTGAAATTCGACTCCAAATTAGAAAGATAGACTTAGAAAATTTTCACTCAACACAAAGTGACAATCGACCTCAATGGGCTAAAATGGATGTTAATCGACGATATCTGACAAAGTTAGATGCAAACTCACTCAAATATATGAGAAATGTTGAAATTCGACTTTAAATTAGGAAGATAGACTTAGAAAATTTTCACTCAACACAAAGTGACAATCGACCTCAATGGGCTTCAATCAATGTTAATCGACGATATCTGACAAAGTTAGATGCAAACTCACTCAAATATATGAGAAATGTTGAAATTCGACTCCAAATTAGAAAGATAGACTTAGAAAATTTTCACTCAACACAAAGTGACAATCGACCTCAATTGGCTTCAATGGATGTTAATCGACGATATCTGACAAAGTTAGATGCAAACTCACTCAAATATATGAGAAATGTTGAAATTCGACTTTAAATTAGGAAGATAGACTTAGAAAATTTTCACTCAACACAAAGTGACAATTGACCTCAATTGGCTTCAATCAATGTTAATCGACGATATCTGACAAAGTAAGATGCAAACTCACTCAAATATATGAGAAATGTTGAAATTCGACTCCAAATTAGAAAGATAGACTTAGAAAATTTTCACTCAACACAAAGTGACAATCGACCTCAATTGGCTTCAATGGATGTTAATCGACGATATCTGACAAAGTTAGATGCAAACTCACTCAAATATATGAGAAATGTTGAAATTCGACTTTAAATTAGGAAGATAGACTTAGAAAATTTTCACTCAACACAAAGTGACAATTGACCTCAATTGGCTTCAATCAATGTTAATCGACGATATCTGACAAAGTAAGATGCAAACTCACTCAAATATATGAGAAATGTTGAAATTCGACTCCAAATTAGAAAGATAGACTTAGAAAATTTTCACTCAACACAAAGTGACAATCGACCTCAATTGGCTTCAATGGATGTTAATCGACGATATCTGACAAAGTTAGATGCAAACTCACTCAAATATATGAGAAATGTTGAAATTCGACTTTAAATTAGGAAGATAGACTTAGAAAATTTTCACTCAACACAAAGTGACAATTGACCTCAATTGGCTTCAATGGATGTTAATCGACGATATCTGACAAAGTTAGATGCAAACTCACTCAAATATATGAGAAATGTTGAAATTCGACTTTAAATTAGGAAGATAGACTTAGAAAATTTTCACTCAACACAAAGTGACAATTGACCTCAATTGGCTTCAATCAATGTTAATCGACGATATCTGACAAAGTTAGATGCAAACTCACTCAAATATATGAGAAATGTTGAAATTCGACTTTAAATTAGGAAGATAGACTTAGAAAATTTTCACTCAACACAAAGTGACAATCGACCTCAATTGGCTTCAATGGATGTTAATCGACGATATCTGACAAAGTTAGATGCAAACTCACTCAAATATATGAGAAATGTTGAAATTCGACTTTAAATTAGGAAGATAGACTTAGAAAATTTTCACTCAACACAAAGTGACAATTGACCTCAATTGGCTTCAATCAATGTTAATCGACGATATCTGACAAAGTAAGATGCAAACTCACTCAAATATATGAGAAATGTTGAAATTCGACTCCAAATTAGAAAGATAGACTTAGAAAATTTTCACTCAACACAAAGTGACAATCGACCTCAATTGGCTTCAATGGATGTTAATCGACGATATCTGACAAAGTTAGATGCAAACTCACTCAAATATATGAGAAATGTTGAAATTCGACTTTAAATTAGGAAGATAGACTTAGAAAATTTTCACTCAACACAAAGTGACAATTGACCTCAATTGGCTTCAATCAATGTTAATCGACGATATCTGACAAAGTAAGATGCAAACTCACTCAAATATATGAGAAATGTTGAAATTCGACTCCAAATTAGAAAGATAGACTTAGAAAATTTTCACTCAACACAAAGTGACAATCGACCTCAATTGGCTTCAATGGATGTTAATCGACGATATCTGACAAAGTTAGATGCAAACTCACTCAAATATATGAGAAATGTTGAAATTCGACTTTAAATTAGGAAGATAGACTTAGAAAATTTTCACTCAACACAAAGTGACAATTGACCTCAATTGGCTTCAATGGATGTTAATCGACGATATCTGACAAAGTTAGATGCAAACTCACTCAAATATATGAGAAATGTTGAAATTCGACTTTAAATTAGGAAGATAGACTTAGAAAATTTTCACTCAACACAAAGTGACAATTGACCTCAATTGGCTTCAATCAATGTTAATCGACGATATCTGACAAAGTTAGATGCAAACTCACTCAAATATATGAGAAATGTTGAAATTCGACTTTAAATTAGGAAGATAGACTTAGAAAATTTTCACTCAACACAAAGTGACAATTGACCTCAATTGGCTTCAATCAATGTTAATCGACGATATCTGACAAAGTAAGATGCAAACTCACTCAAATATATGAGAAATGTTGAAATTCGACTCCAAATTAGAAAGATAGACTTAGAAAATTTTCACTCAACACAAAGTGACAATCGACCTCAATTGGCTTCAATGGATGTTAATCGACGATATCTGACAAAGTTAGATGCAAACTCACTCAAATATATGAGAAATGTTGAAATTCGACTTTAAATTAGGAAGATATACTTAGAAAATTTTCTTTCAACACAAAGTGACAATCGACCTCAATTGGCTTCAATCAATGTTAATCGACGATATCTGACAAAGTTAGATGCAAACTCACTCAAATATATGAGAAATGTTGAAATTCGACTCCAAATTAGAAAGATAGACTTAGAAAATTTTCACTCAACACAAAGTGACAATCGACCTCAATTGGCTTCAATGGATGTTAATCGACGATATCTGACAAAGTTAGATGCAAACTCACTCAAATATATGAGAAATGTTGAAATTCGACTTCAAATTAGGAAGATAGACTTAGAAAATTTTCACTCAACACAAAGTGACAATCGACCTCAATTGGCTTCAATGGATGTTAATCGACGATATCTGACAAAGTTAGATGCAAACTCACTCAAATATATGAGAAATGTTGAAATTCGACTTTAAATTAGGAAGATAGACTTAGAAAATTTTCACTCAACACAAAGTGACAATTGACCTCAATTGGCTTCAATCAATGTTAATCGACGATATCTGACAAAGTAAGATGCAAACTCACTCAAATATATGAGAAATGTTGAAATTCGACTCCAAATTAGAAAGATAGACTTAGAAAATTTTCACTCAACACAAAGTGACAATCGACCTCAATTGGCTTCAATCAATGTTAATCGACGATATCTGACAAAGTTAGATGCAAACTCACTCAAATATATGAGAAATGTTGAAATTCGACTTTAAATTAGGAAGATAGACTTAGAAAATTTTCACTCAACACAAAGTGACAATTGACCTCAATTGGCTTCAATCAATGTTAATCGACGATATCTGACAAAGTTAGATGCAAACTCACTCAAATATATGAGAAATGTTGAAATTCGACTCCAAATTAGAAAGATAGACTTAGAAAATTTTCACTCAACACAAAGTGACAATCGACCTCAATGGGCTAAAATGGATGTTAGTCGACGATATCTGACAAAGTTAGATGCAAACTCACTCAAATATATGAGAAATGTTGAAATTCGACTCCAAATTAGAAAGATAGACTTAGAAAATTTTCACTCAACACAAAGTGACAATCGACCTCAATGGGCTAAAATGGATGTTAATCGACGATATCTGACAAAGTTAGATGCAAACTCACTCAAATATATGAGAAATGTTGAAATTCGACTCCAAATTAGAAAGATAGACTTAGAAAATTTTCTTTCAACACAAAGTGACAATCGACCTCAATTGGCTTCAATCAATGTTAATCGACGATATCTGACAAAGTTAGATGCAAACTCACTCAAATATATGAGAAATGTTGAAATTCGACTCCAAATTAGAAAGATAGACTTAGAAAATTTTCACTCAACACAAAGTGACAATCGACCTCAATGGGCTAAAATGGATGTTAATCGACGATATCTGACAAAGTTAGATGCAAACTCACTCAAATATATGAGAAATGTTGAAATTCGACTTTAAATTAGGAAGATAGACTTAGAAAATTTTCACTCAACACAAAGTGACAATCGACCTCAATGGGCTTCAATCAATGTTAATCGACGATATCTGACAAAGTTAGATGCAAACTCACTCAAATATATGAGAAATGTTGAAATTCGACTCCAAATTAGAAAGATAGACTTAGAAAATTTTCACTCAACACAAAGTGACAATCGACCTCAATTGGCTTCAATGGATGTTAATCGACGATATCTGACAAAGTTAGATGCAAACTCACTCAAATATATGAGAAATGTTGAAATTCGACTTTAAATTAGGAAGATAGACTTAGAAAATTTTCACTCAACACAAAGTGACAATTGACCTCAATTGGCTTCAATCAATGTTAATCGACGATATCTGACAAAGTGAGATGCAAACTCACTCAAATATATGAGAAATGTTGAAATTCGACTTTAAATTAGGAAGATAGACTTAGAAAATTTTCACTCAACACAAAGTGACAATTGACCTCAATTGGCTTCAATCAATGTTAATCGACGATATCTGACAAAGTAAGATGCAAACTCACTCAAATATATGAGAAATGTTGAAATTCGACTCCAAATTAGAAAGATAGACTTAGAAAATTTTCACTCAACACAAAGTGACAATCGACCTCAATTGGCTTCAATGGATGTTAATCGACGATATCTGACAAAGTTAGATGCAAACTCACTCAAATATATGAGAAATGTTGAAATTCGACTCCAAATTAGAAAGATAGACTTAGAAAATTTTCTTTCAACACAAAGTGACAATCGACCTCAATTGGCTTCAATCAATGTTAATCGACGATATCTGACAAAGTTAGATGCAAACTCACTCAAATATATGAGAAATGTTGAAATTCGACTCCAAATTAGAAAGATAGACTTAGAAAATTTTCACTCAACACAAAGTGACAATTGACCTCAATTGGCTTCAATCAATGTTAATCGACGATATCTGACAAAGTTAGATGCAAACTCACTCAAATATATGAGAAATGTTGAAATTCGACTTCAAATTAGGAAGATAGACTTAGAAAATTTTCTTTCAACACAAAGTGACAATCGACCTCAATGGGCTTCAATGGATGTTAATCGACGATATCTGACAAAGTTAGATGCAAACTCACTCAAATATATGAGAAATGTTGAAATCCGAATTCAAATTAGGAAGATAGACTTAGAAAATTTTCACTCAACACAAAGTGACAATCGACCTCAATTGGCTTCAATGGATGTTAATCGACGATATCTGACAAAGTTAGATGCAAACTCACTCAAATATATGAGAAATGTTGAAATTCGACTTTAAATTAGGAAGATAGACTTAGAAAATTTTCTTTCAACACAAAGTGACAATCGACCTCAATTGGCTTCAATCAATGTTAATCGACGATATCTGACAAAGTTAGATGCAAACTCACTCAAATATATGAGAAATGTTGAAATTCGACTCCAAATTAGAAAGATAGACTTAGAAAATTTTCACTCAACACAAAGTGACAATTGACCTCAATTGGCTTCAATCAATGTTAATCGACGATATCTGACAAAGTTAGATGCAAACTCACTCAAATATATGAGAAATGTTGAAATTCGACTTCAAATTAGGAAGATAGACTTAGAAAATTTTCTTTCAACACAAAGTGACAATCGACCTCAATGGGCTTCAATGGATGTTAATCGACGATATCTGACAAAGTTAGATGCAAACTCACTCAAATATATGAGAAATGTTGAAATTCGACTCCAAATTAGAAAGATAGACTTAGAAAATTTTCTTTCAACACAAAGTGACAATCGACCTCAATTGGCTTCAATCAATGTTAATCGACGATATCTGACAAAGTTAGATGCAAACTCACTCAAATATATGAGAAATGTTGAAATTCGACTCCAAATTAGAAAGATAGACTTAGAAAATTTTCACTCAACACAAAGTGACAATCGACCTCAATGGGCTAAAATGGATGTTAATCGACGATATCTGACAAAGTTAGATGCAAACTCACTCAAATATATGAGAAATGTTGAAATTCGACTTTAAATTAGGAAGATAGACTTAGAAAATTTTCACTCAACACAAAGTGACAATCGACCTCAATGGGCTTCAATCAATGTTAATCGACGATATCTGACAAAGTTAGATGCAAACTCACTCAAATATATGAGAAATGTTGAAATTCGACTCCAAATTAGAAAGATAGACTTAGAAAATTTTCACTCAACACAAAGTGACAATCGACCTCAATTGGCTTCAATGGATGTTAATCGACGATATCTGACAAAGTTAGATGCAAACTCACTCAAATATATGAGAAATGTTGAAATTCGACTTTAAATTAGGAAGATAGACTTAGAAAATTTTCACTCAACACAAAGTGACAATTGACCTCAATTGGCTTCAATCAATGTTAATCGACGATATCTGACAAAGTGAGATGCAAACTCACTCAAATATATGAGAAATGTTGAAATTCGACTTTAAATTAGGAAGATAGACTTAGAAAATTTTCACTCAACACAAAGTGACAATTGACCTCAATTGGCTTCAATCAATGTTAATCGACGATATCTGACAAAGTAAGATGCAAACTCACTCAAATATATGAGAAATGTTGAAATTCGACTCCAAATTAGAAAGATAGACTTAGAAAATTTTCACTCAACACAAAGTGACAATTGACCTCAATTGGCTTCAATCAATGTTAATCGACGATATCTGACAAAGTAAGATGCAAACTCACTCAAATATATGAGAAATGTTGAAATTCGACTCCAAATTAGAAAGATAGACTTAGAAAATTTTCACTCAAAACAAAGTGACAATCGACCTCAATTGGCTTCAATGGATGTTAATCGACGATATCTGACAAAGTTAGATGCAAACTCACTCAAATATATGAGAAATGTTGAAATTCGACTCCAAATTAGAAAGATAGACTTAGAAAATTTTCTTTCAACACAAAGTGACAATCGACCTCAATTGGCTTCAATCAATGTTAATCGACGATATCTGACAAAGTTAGATGCAAACTCACTCAAATATATGAGAAATGTTGAAATTCGACTCCAAATTAGAAAGATAGACTTAGAAAATTTTCACTCAACACAAAGTGACAATTGACCTCAATTGGCTTCAATCAATGTTAATCGACGATATCTGACAAAGTTAGATGCAAACTCACTCAAATATATGAGAAATGTTGAAATTCGACTTCAAATTAGGAAGATAGACTTAGAAAATTTTCTTTCAACACAAAGTGACAATCGACCTCAATGGGCTTCAATGGATGTTAATCGACGATATCTGACAAAGTTAGATGCAAACTCACTCAAATATATGAGAAATGTTGAAATCCGAATTCAAATTAGGAAGATAGACTTAGAAAATTTTCACTCAACACAAAGTGACAATCGACCTCAATTGGCTTCAATGGATGTTAATCGACGATATCTGACAAAGTTAGATGCAAACTCACTCAAATATATGAGAAATGTTGAAATTCGACTTTAAATTAGGAAGATAGACTTAGAAAATTTTCTTTCAACACAAAGTGACAATCGACCTCAATTGGCTTCAATCAATGTTAATCGACGATATCTGACAAAGTTAGATGCAAACTCACTCAAATATATGAGAAATGTTGAAATTCGACTCCAAATTAGAAAGATAGACTTAGAAAATTTTCACTCAACACAAAGTGACAATTGACCTCAATTGGCTTCAATCAATGTTAATCGACGATATCTGACAAAGTTAGATGCAAACTCACTCAAATATATGAGAAATGTTGAAATTCGACTTCAAATTAGGAAGATAGACTTAGAAAATTTTCTTTCAACACAAAGTGACAATCGACCTCAATGGGCTTCAATGGATGTTAATCGACGATATCTGACAAAGTTAGATGCAAACTCACTCAAATATATGAGAAATGTTGAAATTCGACTTTAAATTAGGAAGATAGACTTAGAAAATTTTCACTCAACACAAAGTGACAATTGACCTCAATTGGCTTCAATCAATGTTAATCGACGATATCTGACAAAGTTAGATGCAAACTCACTCAAATATATGAGAAATGTTGAAATTCGACTCCAAATTAGAAAGATAGACTTAGAAAATTTTCACTCAACACAAAGTGACAATCGACCTCAATGGGCTAAAATGGATGTTAATCGACGATATCTGACAAAGTTAGATGCAAACTCACTCAAATATATGAGAAATGTTGAAATTCGACTTCAAATTAGGAAGATAGACTTAGAAAATTTTCTTTCAACACAAAGTGACAATCGACCTCAATGGGCTTCAATGGATGTTAATCGACGATATCTGACAAAGTTAGATGCAAACTCACTCAAATATATGAGAAATGTTGAAATTCGACTTTAAATTAGGAAGATAGACTTAGAAAATTTTCACTCAACACAAAGTGACAATTGACCTCAATTGGCTTCAATGGATGTTAATCGACGATATCTGACAAAGTTAGATGCAAACTCACTCAAATATATGAGAAATGTTGAAATTCGACTCCAAATTAGAAAGATAGACTTAGAAAATTTTCACTCAACACAAAGTGACAATCGACCTCAATGGGCTAAAATGGATGTTAATCGACGATATCTGACAAAGTTAGATGCAAACTCACTCAAATATATGAGAAATGTTGAAATTCGACTTTAAATTAGGAAGATAGACTTAGAAAATTTTCCTTCAACACAAAGTGACAATTGACCTCAATTGGCTTCAATCAATGTTAATCGACGATATCTGACAAAGTAAGATGCAAACTCACTCAAATATATGAGAAATGTTGAAATTCGACTCCAAATTAGAAAGATAGACTTAGAAAATTTTCACTCAACACAAAGTGACAATCGACCTCAATGGGCTAAAATGGATGTTAATCGACGATATCTGACAAAGTTAGATGCAAACTCACTCAAATATATGAGAAATGTTGAAATTCGACTCCAAATTAGAAAGATAGACTTAGAAAATTTTCACTCAACACAAAGTGACAATCGACCTCAATGGGCTAAAATGGATGTTAATCGACGATATCTGACAAAGTTAGATGCAAACTCACTCAAATATATGAGAAATGTTGAAATTCGACTTTAAATTAGGAAGATAGACTTAGAAAATTTTCACTCAACACAAAGTGACAATCGACCTCAATGGGCTTCAATCAATGTTAATCGACGATATCTGACAAAGTTAGATGCAAACTCACTCAAATATATGAGAAATGTTGAAATTCGACTCCAAATTAGAAAGATAGACTTAGAAAATTTTCACTCAACACAAAGTGACAATCGACCTCAATTGGCTTCAATGGATGTTAATCGACGATATCTGACAAAGTTAGATGCAAACTCACTCAAATATATGAGAAATGTTGAAATTCGACTTTAAATTAGGAAGATAGACTTAGAAAATTTTCACTCAACACAAAGTGACAATTGACCTCAATTGGCTTCAATCAATGTTAATCGACGATATCTGACAAAGTAAGATGCAAACTCACTCAAATATATGAGAAATGTTGAAATTCGACTCCAAATTAGAAAGATAGACTTAGAAAATTTTCACTCAACACAAAGTGACAATCGACCTCAATTGGCTTCAATGGATGTTAATCGACGATATCTGACAAAGTTAGATGCAAACTCACTCAAATATATGAGAAATGTTGAAATTCGACTTTAAATTAGGAAGATAGACTTAGAAAATTTTCACTCAACACAAAGTGACAATTGACCTCAATTGGCTTCAATCAATGTTAATCGACGATATCTGACAAAGTAAGATGCAAACTCACTCAAATATATGAGAAATGTTGAAATTCGACTCCAAATTAGAAAGATAGACTTAGAAAATTTTCACTCAACACAAAGTGACAATCGACCTCAATTGGCTTCAATGGATGTTAATCGACGATATCTGACAAAGTTAGATGCAAACTCACTCAAATATATGAGAAATGTTGAAATTCGACTTTAAATTAGGAAGATAGACTTAGAAAATTTTCTTTCAACACAAAGTGACAATCGACCTCAATTGGCTTCAATCAATGTTAATCGACGATATCTGACAAAGTTAGATGCAAACTCACTCAAATATATGAGAAATGTTGAAATTCGACTCCAAATTAGAAAGATAGACTTAGAAAATTTTCACTCAACACAAAGTGACAATTGACCTCAATTGGCTTCAATCAATGTTAATCGACGATATCTGACAAAGTTAGATGCAAACTCACTCAAATATATGAGAAATGTTGAAATTCGACTTCAAATTAGGAAGATAGACTTAGAAAATTTTCTTTCAACACAAAGTGACAATCGACCTCAATGGGCTTCAATGGATGTTAATCGACGATATCTGACAAAGTTAGATGCAAACTCACTCAAATATATGAGAAATGTTGAAATTCGACTTTAAATTAGGAAGATAGACTTAGAAAATTTTCTTTCAACACAAAGTGACAATCGACCTCAATTGGCTTCAATCAATGTTAATCGACGATATCTGACAAAGTTAGATGCAAACTCACTCAAATATATGAGAAATGTTGAAATTCGACTCCAAATTAGAAAGATAGACTTAGAAAATTTTCACTCAACACAAAGTGACAATTGACCTCAATTGGCTTCAATCAATGTTAATCGACGATATCTGACAAAGTTAGATGCAAACTCACTCAAATATATGAGAAATGTTGAAATTCGACTTCAAATTAGGAAGATAGACTTAGAAAATTTTCTTTCAACACAAAGTGACAATCGACCTCAATGGGCTTCAATGGATGTTAATCGACGATATCTGACAAAGTTAGATGCAAACTCACTCAAATATATGAGAAATGTTGAAATTCGACTTTAAATTAGGAAGATAGACTTAGAAAATTTTCACTCAACACAAAGTGACAATTGACCTCAATTGGCTTCAATCAATGTTAATCGACGATATCTGACAAAGTTAGATGCAAACTCACTCAAATATATGAGAAATGTTGAAATTCGACTTCAAATTAGGAAGATAGACTTAGAAAATTTTCTTTCAACACAAAGTGACAATCGACCTCAATGGGCTTCAATGGATGTTAATCGACGATATCTGACAAAGTTAGATGCAAACTCACTCAAATATATGAGAAATGTTGAAATTCGACTTTAAATTAGGAAGATAGACTTAGAAAATTTTCACTCAACACAAAGTGACAATTGACCTCAATTGGCTTCAATCAATGTTAATCGACGATATCTGACAAAGTAAGATGCAAACTCACTCAAATATATGAGAAATGTTGAAATTCGACTCCAAATTAGAAAGATAGACTTAGAAAATTTTCACTCAACACAAAGTGACAATCGACCTCAATTGGCTTCAATGGATGTTAATCGACGATATCTGACAAAGTTAGATGCAAACTCACTCAAATATATGAGAAATGTTGAAATTCGACTTTAAATTAGGAAGATAGACTTAGAAAATTTTCACTCAACACAAAGTGACAATTGACCTCAATTGGCTTCAATCAATGTTAATCGACGATATCTGACAAAGTAAGATGCAAACTCACTCAAATATATGAGAAATGTTGAAATTCGACTCCAAATTAGAAAGATAGACTTAGAAAATTTTCACTCAACACAAAGTGACAATCGACCTCAATTGGCTTCAATGGATGTTAATCGACGATATCTGACAAAGTTAGATGCAAACTCACTCAAATATATGAGAAATGTTGAAATTCGACTTTAAATTAGGAAGATAGACTTAGAAAATTTTCTTTCAACACAAAGTGACAATCGACCTCAATTGGCTTCAATCAATGTTAATCGACGATATCTGACAAAGTTAGATGCAAACTCACTCAAATATATGAGAAATGTTGAAATTCGACTCCAAATTAGAAAGATAGACTTAGAAAATTTTCACTCAACACAAAGTGACAATTGACCTCAATTGGCTTCAATCAATGTTAATCGACGATATCTGACAAAGTTAGATGCAAACTCACTCAAATATATGAGAAATGTTGAAATTCGACTTCAAATTAGGAAGATAGACTTAGAAAATTTTCTTTCAACACAAAGTGACAATCGACCTCAATGGGCTTCAATGGATGTTAATCGACGATATCTGACAAAGTTAGATGCAAACTCACTCAAATATATGAGAAATGTTGAAATTCGACTTTAAATTAGGAAGATAGACTTAGAAAATTTTCTTTCAACACAAAGTGACAATCGACCTCAATTGGCTTCAATCAATGTTAATCGACGATATCTGACAAAGTTAGATGCAAACTCACTCAAATATATGAGAAATGTTGAAATTCGACTCCAAATTAGAAAGATAGACTTAGAAAATTTTCACTCAACACAAAGTGACAATTGACCTCAATTGGCTTCAATCAATGTTAATCGACGATATCTGACAAAGTTAGATGCAAACTCACTCAAATATATGAGAAATGTTGAAATTCGACTTCAAATTAGGAAGATAGACTTAGAAAATTTTCTTTCAACACAAAGTGACAATCGACCTCAATGGGCTTCAATGGATGTTAATCGACGATATCTGACAAAGTTAGATGCAAACTCACTCAAATATATGAGAAATGTTGAAATTCGACTTTAAATTAGGAAGATAGACTTAGAAAATTTTCACTCAACACAAAGTGACAATTGACCTCAATTGGCTTCAATCAATGTTAATCGACGATATCTGACAAAGTTAGATGCAAACTCACTCAAATATATGAGAAATGTTGAAATTCGACTCCAAATTAGAAAGATAGACTTAGAAAATTTTCACTCAACACAAAGTGACAATCGACCTCAATGGGCTAAAATGGATGTTAATCGACGATATCTGACAAAGTTAGATGCAAACTCACTCAAATATATGAGAAATGTTGAAATTCGACTTTAAATTAGGAAGATAGACTTAGAAAATTTTCCTTCAACACAAAGTGACAATTGACCTCAATTGGCTTCAATCAATGTTAATCGACGATATCTGACAAAGTAAGATGCAAACTCACTCAAATATATGAGAAATGTTGAAATTCGACTCCAAATTAGAAAGATAGACTTAGAAAATTTTCACTCAACACAAAGTGACAATCGACCTCAATGGGCTAAAATGGATGTTAATCGACGATATCTGACAAAGTTAGATGCAAACTCACTCAAATATATGAGAAATGTTGAAATTCGACTCCAAATTAGAAAGATAGACTTAGAAAATTTTCACTCAACACAAAGTGACAATCGACCTCAATGGGCTAAAATGGATGTTAATCGACGATATCTGACAAAGTTAGATGCAAACTCACTCAAATATATGAGAAATGTTGAAATTCGACTTTAAATTAGGAAGATAGACTTAGAAAATTTTCACTCAACACAAAGTGACAATCGACCTCAATGGGCTTCAATCAATGTTAATCGACGATATCTGACAAAGTTAGATGCAAACTCACTCAAATATATGAGAAATGTTGAAATTCGACTCCAAATTAGAAAGATAGACTTAGAAAATTTTCACTCAACACAAAGTGACAATCGACCTCAATTGGCTTCAATGGATGTTAATCGACGATATCTGACAAAGTTAGATGCAAACTCACTCAAATATATGAGAAATGTTGAAATTCGACTTTAAATTAGGAAGATAGACTTAGAAAATTTTCACTCAACACAAAGTGACAATTGACCTCAATTGGCTTCAATCAATGTTAATCGACGATATCTGACAAAGTAAGATGCAAACTCACTCAAATATATGAGAAATGTTGAAATTCGACTCCAAATTAGAAAGATAGACTTAGAAAATTTTCACTCAACACAAAGTGACAATCGACCTCAATTGGCTTCAATGGATGTTAATCGACGATATCTGACAAAGTTAGATGCAAACTCACTCAAATATATGAGAAATGTTGAAATTCGACTTTAAATTAGGAAGATAGACTTAGAAAATTTTCACTCAACACAAAGTGACAATTGACCTCAATTGGCTTCAATCAATGTTAATCGACGATATCTGACAAAGTAAGATGCAAACTCACTCAAATATATGAGAAATGTTGAAATTCGACTCCAAATTAGAAAGATAGACTTAGAAAATTTTCACTCAACACAAAGTGACAATCGACCTCAATTGGCTTCAATGGATGTTAATCGACGATATCTGACAAAGTTAGATGCAAACTCACTCAAATATATGAGAAATGTTGAAATTCGACTTTAAATTAGGAAGATAGACTTAGAAAATTTTCACTCAACACAAAGTGACAATTGACCTCAATTGGCTTCAATGGATGTTAATCGACGATATCTGACAAAGTTAGATGCAAACTCACTCAAATATATGAGAAATGTTGAAATTCGACTTTAAATTAGGAAGATAGACTTAGAAAATTTTCACTCAACACAAAGTGACAATTGACCTCAATTGGCTTCAATCAATGTTAATCGACGATATCTGACAAAGTTAGATGCAAACTCACTCAAATATATGAGAAATGTTGAAATTCGACTTTAAATTAGGAAGATAGACTTAGAAAATTTTCACTCAACACAAAGTGACAATTGACCTCAATTGGCTTCAATCAATGTTAATCGACGATATCTGACAAAGTAAGATGCAAACTCACTCAAATATATGAGAAATGTTGAAATTCGACTCCAAATTAGAAAGATAGACTTAGAAAATTTTCACTCAACACAAAGTGACAATCGACCTCAATTGGCTTCAATGGATGTTAATCGACGATATCTGACAAAGTTAGATGCAAACTCACTCAAATATATGAGAAATGTTGAAATTCGACTTTAAATTAGGAAGATAGACTTAGAAAATTTTCACTCAACACAAAGTGACAATTGACCTCAATTGGCTTCAATCAATGTTAATCGACGATATCTGACAAAGTAAGATGCAAACTCACTCAAATATATGAGAAATGTTGAAATTCGACTCCAAATTAGAAAGATAGACTTAGAAAATTTTCACTCAACACAAAGTGACAATCGACCTCAATTGGCTTCAATGGATGTTAATCGACGATATCTGACAAAGTTAGATGCAAACTCACTCAAATATATGAGAAATGTTGAAATTCGACTTTAAATTAGGAAGATATACTTAGAAAATTTTCTTTCAACACAAAGTGACAATCGACCTCAATTGGCTTCAATCAATGTTAATCGACGATATCTGACAAAGTTAGATGCAAACTCACTCAAATATATGAGAAATGTTGAAATTCGACTCCAAATTAGAAAGATAGACTTAGAAAATTTTCACTCAACACAAAGTGACAATTGACCTCAATTGGCTTCAATCAATGTTAATCGACGATATCTGACAAAGTTAGATGCAAACTCACTCAAATATATGAGAAATGTTGAAATTCGACTTCAAATTAGGAAGATAGACTTAGAAAATTTTCTTTCAACACAAAGTGACAATCGACCTCAATGGGCTTCAATGGATGTTAATCGACGATATCTGACAAAGTTAGATGCAAACTCACTCAAATATATGAGAAATGTTGAAATTCGACTTTAAATTAGGAAGATAGACTTAGAAAATTTTCACTCAACACAAAGTGACAATTGACCTCAATTGGCTTCAATCAATGTTAATCGACGATATCTGACAAAGTTAGATGCAAACTCACTCAAATATATGAGAAATGTTGAAATTCGACTCCAAATTAGAAAGATAGACTTAGAAAATTTTCACTCAACACAAAGTGACAATCGACCTCAATGGGCTAAAATGGATGTTAATCGACGATATCTGACAAAGTTAGATGCAAACTCACTCAAATATATGAGAAATGTTGAAATTCGACTTTAAATTAGGAAGATAGACTTAGAAAATTTTCACTCAACACAAAGTGACAATTGACCTCAATTGGCTTCAATCAATGTTAATCGACGATATCTGACAAAGTAAGATGCAAACTCACTCAAATATATGAGAAATGTTGAAATTCGACTCCAAATTAGAAAGATAGACTTAGAAAATTTTCACTCAACACAAAGTGACAATCGACCTCAATGGGCTAAAATGGATGTTAATCGACGATATCTGACAAAGTTAGATGCAAACTCACTCAAATATATGAGAAATGTTGAAATTCGACTCCAAATTAGAAAGATAGACTTAGAAAATTTTCACTCAACACAAAGTGACAATCGACCTCAATGGGCTAAAATGGATGTTAATCGACGATATCTGACAAAGTTAGATGCAAACTCACTCAAATATATGAGAAATGTTGAAATTCGACTTTAAATTAGGAAGATAGACTTAGAAAATTTTCACTCAACACAAAGTGACAATTGACCTCAATTGGCTTCAATCAATGTTAATCGACGATATCTGACAAAGTAAGATGCAAACTCACTCAAATATATGAGAAATGTTGAAATTCGACTCCAAATTAGAAAGATAGACTTAGAAAATTTTCACTCAACACAAAGTGACAATCGACCTCAATGGGCTAAAATGGATGTTAATCGACGATATCTGACAAAGTTAGATGCAAACTCACTCAAATATATGAGAAATGTTGAAATTCGACTCCAAATTAGAAAGATAGACTTAGAAAATTTTCACTCAACACAAAGTGACAATCGACCTCAATGGGCTAAAATGGATGTTAATCGACGATATCTGACAAAGTTAGATGCAAACTCACTCAAATATATGAGAAATGTTGAAATTCGACTTTAAATTAGGAAGATAGACTTAGAAAATTTTCACTCAACACAAAGTGACAATCGACCTCAATGGACTTCAATCAATGTTAATCGACGATATCTGACAAAGTTAGATGCAAACTCACTCAAATATATGAGAAATGTTGAAATTCGACTCCAAATTAGAAAGATAGACTTAGAAAATTTTCACTCAACACAAAGTGACAATCGACCTCAATTGGCTTCAATGGATGTTAATCGACGATATCTGACAAAGTTAGATGCAAACTCACTCAAATATATGAGAAATGTTGAAATTCGACTTTAAATTAGGAAGATAGACTTAGAAAATTTTCACTCAACACAAAGTGACAATTGACCTCAATTGGCTTCAATCAATGTTAATCGACGATATCTGACAAAGTAAGATGCAAACTCACTCAAATATATGAGAAATGTTGAAATTCGACTCCAAATTAGAAAGATAGACTTAGAAAATTTTCACTCAACACAAAGTGACAATCGACCTCAATTGGCTTCAATGGATGTTAATCGACGATATCTGACAAAGTTAGATGCAAACTCACTCAAATATATGAGAAATGTTGAAATTCGACTTTAAATTAGGAAGATAGACTTAGAAAATTTTCACTCAACACAAAGTGACAATTGACCTCAATTGGCTTCAATCAATGTTAATCGACGATATCTGACAAAGTAAGATGCAAACTCACTCAAATATATGAGAAATGTTGAAATTCGACTCCAAATTAGAAAGATAGACTTAGAAAATTTTCACTCAACACAAAGTGACAATCGACCTCAATTGGCTTCAATGGATGTTAATCGACGATATCTGACAAAGTTAGATGCAAACTCACTCAAATATATGAGAAATGTTGAAATTCGACTTTAAATTAGGAAGATAGACTTAGAAAATTTTCACTCAACACAAAGTGACAATTGACCTCAATTGGCTTCAATCAATGTTAATCGACGATATCTGACAAAGTTAGATGCAAACTCACTCAAATATATGAGAAATGTTGAAATTCGACTTTAAATTAGGAAGATAGACTTAGAAAATTTTCACTCAACACAAAGTGACAATTGACCTCAATTGGCTTCAATCAATGTTAATCGACGATATCTGACAAAGTTAGATGCAAACTCACTCAAATATATGAGAAATATTGAAATTCGACTCCAAATTAGAAAGATAGACTTAGAAAATTTTCACTCAACACAAAGTGACAATCGACCTCAATGGGCTAAAATGGATGTTAATCGACGATATCTGACAAAGTTAGATGCAAACTCACTCAAATATATGAGAAATGTTGAAATTCGACTCCAAATTAGAAAGATAGACTTAGAAAATTTTCACTCAACACAAAGTGACAATCGACCTCAATGGGCTAAAATGGATGTTAATCGACGATATCTAACAAAGTTAGATGCAAACTCACTCAAATATATGAGAAATGTTGAAATTCGACTTTAAATTAGGAAGATAGACTTAGAAAATTTTCACTCAACACAAAGTGACAATCGACCTCAATGGGCTTCAATCAATGTTAATCGACGATATCTGACAAAGTTAGATGCAAACTCACTCAAATATATGAGAAATGTTGAAATTCGACTCCAAATTAGAAAGATAGACTTAGAAAATTTTCACTCAACACAAAGTGACAATCGACCTCAATTGGCTTCAATGGATGTTAATCGACGATATCTGACAAAGTTAGATGCAAACTCACTCAAATATATGAGAAATGTTGAAATTCGACTTTAAATTAGGAAGATAGACTTAGAAAATTTTCACTCAACACAAAGTGACAATTGACCTCAATTGGCTTCAATCAATGTTAATCGACGATATCTGACAAAGTAAGATGCAAACTCACTCAAATATATGAGAAATGTTGAAATTCGACTCCAAATTAGAAAGATAGACTTAGAAAATTTTCACTCAACACAAAGTGACAATCGACCTCAATTGGCTTCAATGGATGTTAATCGACGATATCTGACAAAGTTAGATGCAAACTCACTCAAATATATGAGAAATGTTGAAATTCGACTTTAAATTAGGAAGATAGACTTAGAAAATTTTCACTCAACACAAAGTGACAATTGACCTCAATTGGCTTCAATCAATGTTAATCGACGATATCTGACAAAGTAAGATGCAAACTCACTCAAATATATGAGAAATGTTGAAATTCGACTCCAAATTAGAAAGATAGACTTAGAAAATTTTCACTCAACACAAAGTGACAATTGACCTCAATTGGCTTCAATCAATGTTAATCGACGATATCTGACAAAGTAAGATGCAAACTCACTCAAATATATGAGAAATGTTGAAATTCGACTCCAAATTAGAAAGATAGACTTAGAAAATTTTCACTCAACACAAAGTGACAATCGACCTCAATTGGCTTCAATGGATGTTAATCGACGATATCTGACAAAGTTAGATGCAAACTCACTCAAATATATGAGAAATGTTGAAATTCGACTTTAAATTAGGAAGATAGACTTAGAAAATTTTCACTCAACACAAAGTGACAATTGACCTCAATTGGCTTCAATCAATGTTAATCGACGATATCTGACAAAGTAAGATGCAAACTCACTCAAATATATGAGAAATGTTGAAATTCGACTCCAAATTAGAAAGATAGACTTAGAAAATTTTCACTCAACACAAAGTGACAATCGACCTCAATTGGCTTCAATGGATGTTAATCGACGATATCTGACAAAGTTAGATGCAAACTCACTCAAATATATGAGAAATGTTGAAATTCGACTTTAAATTAGGAAGATAGACTTAGAAAATTTTCCTTCAACACAAAGTGACAATTGACCTCAATTGGCTTCAATCAATGTTAATCGACGATATCTGACAAAGTAAGATGCAAACTCACTCAAATATATGAGAAATGTTGAAATTCGACTCCAAATTAGAAAGATAGACTTAGAAAATTTTCACTCAACACAAAGTGACAATCGACCTCAATGGGCTAAAATGGATGTTAATCGACGATATCTGACAAAGTTAGATGCAAACTCACTCAAATATATGAGAAATGTTGAAATTCGACTCCAAATTAGAAAGATAGACTTAGAAAATTTTCACTCAACACAAAGTGACAATCGACCTCAATGGGCTAAAATGGATGTTAATCGACGATATCTGACAAAGTTAGATGCAAACTCACTCAAATATATGAGAAATGTTGAAATTCGACTTTAAATTAGGAAGATAGACTTAGAAAATTTTCACTCAACACAAAGTGACAATCGACCTCAATGGGCTTCAATCAATGTTAATCGACGATATCTGACAAAGTTAGATGCAAACTCACTCAAATATATGAGAAATGTTGAAATTCGACTCCAAATTAGAAAGATAGACTTAGAAAATTTTCACTCAACACAAAGTGACAATCGACCTCAATTGGCTTCAATGGATGTTAATCGACGATATCTGACAAAGTTAGATGCAAACTCACTCAAATATATGAGAAATGTTGAAATTCGACTTTAAATTAGGAAGATAGACTTAGAAAATTTTCACTCAACACAAAGTGACAATTGACCTCAATTGGCTTCAATCAATGTTAATCGACGATATCTGACAAAGTAAGATGCAAACTCACTCAAATATATGAGAAATGTTGAAATTCGACTCCAAATTAGAAAGATAGACTTAGAAAATTTTCACTCAACACAAAGTGACAATCGACCTCAATTGGCTTCAATGGATGTTAATCGACGATATCTGACAAAGTTAGATGCAAACTCACTCAAATATATGAGAAATGTTGAAATTCGACTTTAAATTAGGAAGATAGACTTAGAAAATTTTCACTCAACACAAAGTGACAATTGACCTCAATTGGCTTCAATCAATGTTAATCGACGATATCTGACAAAGTAAGATGCAAACTCACTCAAATATATGAGAAATGTTGAAATTCGACTCCAAATTAGAAAGATAGACTTAGAAAATTTTCACTCAACACAAAGTGACAATCGACCTCAATTGGCTTCAATGGATGTTAATCGACGATATCTGACAAAGTTAGATGCAAACTCACTCAAATATATGAGAAATGTTGAAATTCGACTTTAAATTAGGAAGATAGACTTAGAAAATTTTCACTCAACACAAAGTGACAATTGACCTCAATTGGCTTCAATGGATGTTAATCGACGATATCTGACAAAGTTAGATGCAAACTCACTCAAATATATGAGAAATGTTGAAATTCGACTTTAAATTAGGAAGATAGACTTAGAAAATTTTCACTCAACACAAAGTGACAATTGACCTCAATTGGCTTCAATCAATGTTAATCGACGATATCTGACAAAGTTAGATGCAAACTCACTCAAATATATGAGAAATGTTGAAATTCGACTTTAAATTAGGAAGATAGACTTAGAAAATTTTCACTCAACACAAAGTGACAATTGACCTCAATTGGCTTCAATCAATGTTAATCGACGATATCTGACAAAGTAAGATGCAAACTCACTCAAATATATGAGAAATGTTGAAATTCGACTCCAAATTAGAAAGATAGACTTAGAAAATTTTCACTCAACACAAAGTGACAATCGACCTCAATTGGCTTCAATGGATGTTAATCGACGATATCTGACAAAGTTAGATGCAAACTCACTCAAATATATGAGAAATGTTGAAATTCGACTTTAAATTAGGAAGATAGACTTAGAAAATTTTCACTCAACACAAAGTGACAATTGACCTCAATTGGCTTCAATCAATGTTAATCGACGATATCTGACAAAGTAAGATGCAAACTCACTCAAATATATGAGAAATGTTGAAATTCGACTCCAAATTAGAAAGATAGACTTAGAAAATTTTCACTCAACACAAAGTGACAATCGACCTCAATTGGCTTCAATGGATGTTAATCGACGATATCTGACAAAGTTAGATGCAAACTCACTCAAATATATGAGAAATGTTGAAATTCGACTTTAAATTAGGAAGATATACTTAGAAAATTTTCTTTCAACACAAAGTGACAATCGACCTCAATTGGCTTCAATCAATGTTAATCGACGATATCTGACAAAGTTAGATGCAAACTCACTCAAATATATGAGAAATGTTGAAATTCGACTCCAAATTAGAAAGATAGACTTAGAAAATTTTCACTCAACACAAAGTGACAATTGACCTCAATTGGCTTCAATCAATGTTAATCGACGATATCTGACAAAGTTAGATGCAAACTCACTCAAATATATGAGAAATGTTGAAATTCGACTTCAAATTAGGAAGATAGACTTAGAAAATTTTCTTTCAACACAAAGTGACAATCGACCTCAATGGGCTTCAATGGATGTTAATCGACGATATCTGACAAAGTTAGATGCAAACTCACTCAAATATATGAGAAATGTTGAAATTCGACTTTAAATTAGGAAGATAGACTTAGAAAATTTTCACTCAACACAAAGTGACAATTGACCTCAATTGGCTTCAATCAATGTTAATCGACGATATCTGACAAAGTTAGATGCAAACTCACTCAAATATATGAGAAATGTTGAAATTCGACTCCAAATTAGAAAGATAGACTTAGAAAATTTTCACTCAACACAAAGTGACAATCGACCTCAATGGGCTAAAATGGATGTTAATCGACGATATCTGACAAAGTTAGATGCAAACTCACTCAAATATATGAGAAATGTTGAAATTCGACTTTAAATTAGGAAGATAGACTTAGAAAATTTTCACTCAACACAAAGTGACAATTGACCTCAATTGGCTTCAATCAATGTTAATCGACGATATCTGACAAAGTAAGATGCAAACTCACTCAAATATATGAGAAATGTTGAAATTCGACTCCAAATTAGAAAGATAGACTTAGAAAATTTTCACTCAACACAAAGTGACAATCGACCTCAATGGGCTAAAATGGATGTTAATCGACGATATCTGACAAAGTTAGATGCAAACTCACTCAAATATATGAGAAATGTTGAAATTCGACTCCAAATTAGAAAGATAGACTTAGAAAATTTTCACTCAACACAAAGTGACAATCGACCTCAATGGGCTAAAATGGATGTTAATCGACGATATCTGACAAAGTTAGATGCAAACTCACTCAAATATATGAGAAATGTTGAAATTCGACTTTAAATTAGGAAGATAGACTTAGAAAATTTTCACTCAACACAAAGTGACAATTGACCTCAATTGGCTTCAATCAATGTTAATCGACGATATCTGACAAAGTTAGATGCAAACTCACTCAAATATATGAGAAATGTTGAAATTCGACTCCAAATTAGAAAGATAGACTTAGAAAATTTTCACTCAACACAAAGTGACAATCGACCTCAATGGGCTAAAATGGATGTTAATCGACGATATCTGACAAAGTTAGATGCAAACTCACTCAAATATATGAGAAATGTTGAAATTCGACTTTAAATTAGGAAGATAGACTTAGAAAATTTTCACTCAACACAAAGTGACAATTGACCTCAATTGGCTTCAATCAATGTTAATCGACGATATCTGACAAAGTAAGATGCAAACTCACTCAAATATATGAGAAATGTTGAAATTCGACTCCAAATTAGAAAGATAGACTTAGAAAATTTTCACTCAACACAAAGTGACAATCGACCTCAATGGGCTAAAATGGATGTTAATCGACGATATCTGACAAAGTTAGATGCAAACTCACTCAAATATATGAGAAATGTTGAAATTCGACTCCAAATTAGAAAGATAGACTTAGAAAATTTTCACTCAACACAAAGTGACAATCGACCTCAATGGGCTAAAATGGATGTTAATCGACGATATCTGACAAAGTTAGATGCAAACTCACTCAAATATATGAGAAATGTTGAAATTCGACTTTAAATTAGGAAGATAGACTTAGAAAATTTTCACTCAACACAAAGTGACAATCGACCTCAATGGACTTCAATCAATGTTAATCGACGATATCTGACAAAGTTAGATGCAAACTCACTCAAATATATGAGAAATGTTGAAATTCGACTCCAAATTAGAAAGATAGACTTAGAAAATTTTCACTCAACACAAAGTGACAATCGACCTCAATTGGCTTCAATGGATGTTAATCGACGATATCTGACAAAGTTAGATGCAAACTCACTCAAATATATGAGAAATGTTGAAATTCGACTTTAAATTAGGAAGATAGACTTAGAAAATTTTCACTCAACACAAAGTGACAATTGACCTCAATTGGCTTCAATCAATGTTAATCGACGATATCTGACAAAGTAAGATGCAAACTCACTCAAATATATGAGAAATGTTGAAATTCGACTCCAAATTAGAAAGATAGACTTAGAAAATTTTCACTCAACACAAAGTGACAATCGACCTCAATTGGCTTCAATGGATGTTAATCGACGATATCTGACAAAGTTAGATGCAAACTCACTCAAATATATGAGAAATGTTGAAATTCGACTTTAAATTAGGAAGATAGACTTAGAAAATTTTCACTCAACACAAAGTGACAATTGACCTCAATTGGCTTCAATCAATGTTAATCGACGATATCTGACAAAGTAAGATGCAAACTCACTCAAATATATGAGAAATGTTGAAATTCGACTCCAAATTAGAAAGATAGACTTAGAAAATTTTCACTCAACACAAAGTGACAATCGACCTCAATTGGCTTCAATGGATGTTAATCGACGATATCTGACAAAGTTAGATGCAAACTCACTCAAATATATGAGAAATGTTGAAATTCGACTTTAAATTAGGAAGATAGACTTAGAAAATTTTCACTCAACACAAAGTGACAATTGACCTCAATTGGCTTCAATCAATGTTAATCGACGATATCTGACAAAGTTAGATGCAAACTCACTCAAATATATGAGAAATGTTGAAATTCGACTTTAAATTAGGAAGATAGACTTAGAAAATTTTCACTCAACACAAAGTGACAATTGACCTCAATTGGCTTCAATCAATGTTAATCGACGATATCTGACAAAGTTAGATGCAAACTCACTCAAATATATGAGAAATATTGAAATTCGACTCCAAATTAGAAAGATAGACTTAGAAAATTTTCACTCAACACAAAGTGACAATCGACCTCAATGGGCTAAAATGGATGTTAATCGACGATATCTGACAAAGTTAGATGCAAACTCACTCAAATATATGAGAAATGTTGAAATTCGACTCCAAATTAGAAAGATAGACTTAGAAAATTTTCACTCAACACAAAGTGACAATCGACCTCAATGGGCTAAAATGGATGTTAATCGACGATATCTAACAAAGTTAGATGCAAACTCACTCAAATATATGAGAAATGTTGAAATTCGACTTTAAATTAGGAAGATAGACTTAGAAAATTTTCACTCAACACAAAGTGACAATCGACCTCAATGGGCTTCAATCAATGTTAATCGACGATATCTGACAAAGTTAGATGCAAACTCACTCAAATATATGAGAAATGTTGAAATTCGACTCCAAATTAGAAAGATAGACTTAGAAAATTTTCACTCAACACAAAGTGACAATCGACCTCAATTGGCTTCAATGGATGTTAATCGACGATATCTGACAAAGTTAGATGCAAACTCACTCAAATATATGAGAAATGTTGAAATTCGACTTTAAATTAGGAAGATAGACTTAGAAAATTTTCACTCAACACAAAGTGACAATTGACCTCAATTGGCTTCAATCAATGTTAATCGACGATATCTGACAAAGTAAGATGCAAACTCACTCAAATATATGAGAAATGTTGAAATTCGACTCCAAATTAGAAAGATAGACTTAGAAAATTTTCACTCAACACAAAGTGACAATCGACCTCAATTGGCTTCAATGGATGTTAATCGACGATATCTGACAAAGTTAGATGCAAACTCACTCAAATATATGAGAAATGTTGAAATTCGACTTTAAATTAGGAAGATAGACTTAGAAAATTTTCACTCAACACAAAGTGACAATTGACCTCAATTGGCTTCAATCAATGTTAATCGACGATATCTGACAAAGTAAGATGCAAACTCACTCAAATATATGAGAAATGTTGAAATTCGACTCCAAATTAGAAAGATAGACTTAGAAAATTTTCACTCAACACAAAGTGACAATCGACCTCAATTGGCTTCAATGGATGTTAATCGACGATATCTGACAAAGTTAGATGCAAACTCACTCAAATATATGAGAAATGTTGAAATTCGACTTTAAATTAGGAAGATAGACTTAGAAAATTTTCACTCAACACAAAGTGACAATTGACCTCAATTGGCTTCAATCAATGTTAATCGACGATATCTGACAAAGTTAGATGCAAACTCACTCAAATATATGAGAAATGTTGAAATTCGACTTTAAATTAGGAAGATAGACTTAGAAAATTTTCACTCAACACAAAGTGACAATTGACCTCAATTGGCTTCAATCAATGTTAATCGACGATATCTGACAAAGTTAGATGCAAACTCACTCAAATATATGAGAAATGTTGAAATTCGACTTTAAATTAGGAAGATAGACTTAGAAAATTTTCACTCAACACAAAGTGACAATTGACCTCAATTGGCTTCAATCAATGTTAATCGACGATATCTGACAAAGTTAGATGCAAACTCACTCAAATATATGAGAAATGTTGAAATTCGACTTCAAATTAGGAAGATAGACTTAGAAAATTTTCTTTCAACACAAAGTGACAATCGACCTCAATGGGCTTCAATGGATGTTAATCGACGATATCTGACAAAGTTAGATGCAAACTCACTCAAATATATGAGAAATGTTGAAATTCGACTTTAAATTAGGAAGATAGACTTAGAAAATTTTCACTCAACACAAAGTGACAATTGACCTCAATTGGCTTCAATCAATGTTAATCGACGATATCTGACAAAGTTAGATGCAAACTCACTCAAATATATGAGAAATGTTGAAATTCGACTCCAAATTAGAAAGATAGACTTAGAAAATTTTCACTCAACACAAAGTGACAATTGACCTCAATTGGCTTCAATCAATGTTAATCGACGATATCTGACAAAGTTAGATGCAAACTCACTCAAATATATGAGAAATGTTGAAATTCGACTTCAAATTAGGAAGATAGACTTAGAAAATTTTCTTTCAACACAAAGTGACAATCGACCTCAATGGGCTTCAATGGATGTTAATCGACGGTATCTGACAAAGTTAGATGCAAACTCACTCAAATATATGAGAAATGTTGAAATTCGACTTTAAATTAGGAAGATAGACTTAGAAAATTTTCACTCAACACAAAGTGACAATTGACCTCAATTGGCTTCAATCAATGTTAATCGACGATATCTGACAAAGTTAGATGCAAACTCACTCAAATATATGAGAAATGTTGAAATTCGACTTTAAATTAGGAAGATAGACTTAGAAAATTTTCACTCAACACAAAGTGACAATCGACCTCAATGGGCTTCAATCAATGTTAATCGACGATATCTGACAAAGTTAGATGCAAACTCACTCAAATATATGAGAAATGTTGAAATTCGACTCCAAATTAGAAAGATAGACTTAGAAAATTTTCACTCAACACAAAGTGACAATCGACCTCAATTGGCTTCAATGGATGTTAATCGACGATATCTGACAAAGTTAGATGCAAACTCACTCAAATATATGAGAAATGTTGAAATTCGACTTTAAATTAGGAAGATAGACTTAGAAAATTTTCACTCAACACAAAGTGACAATTGACCTCAATTGGCTTCAATCAATGTTAATCGACGATATCTGACAAAGTAAGATGCAAACTCACTCAAATATATGAGAAATGTTGAAATTCGACTCCAAATTAGAAAGATAGACTTAGAAAATTTTCACTCAACACAAAGTGACAATCGACCTCAATTGGCTTCAATGGATGTTAATCGACGATATCTGACAAAGTTAGATGCAAACTCACTCAAATATATGAGAAATGTTGAAATTCGACTTTAAATTAGGAAGATAGACTTAGAAAATTTTCACTCAACACAAAGTGACAATTGACCTCAATTGGCTTCAATCAATGTTAATCGACGATATCTGACAAAGTAAGATGCAAACTCACTCAAATATATGAGAAATGTTGAAATTCGACTCCAAATTAGAAAGATAGACTTAGAAAATTTTCACTCAACACAAAGTGACAATCGACCTCAATTGGCTTCAATGGATGTTAATCGACGATATCTGACAAAGTTAGATGCAAACTCACTCAAATATATGAGAAATGTTGAAATTCGACTTTAAATTAGGAAGATAGACTTAGAAAATTTTCACTCAACACAAAGTGACAATTGACCTCAATTGGCTTCAATCAATGTTAATCGACGATATCTGACAAAGTAAGATGCAAACTCACTCAAATATATGAGAAATGTTGAAATTCGACTCCAAATTAGAAAGATAGACTTAGAAAATTTTCACTCAACACAAAGTGACAATCGACCTCAATTGGCTTCAATGGATGTTAATCGACGATATCTGACAAAGTTAGATGCAAACTCACTCAAATATATGAGAAATGTTGAAATTCGACTTTAAATTAGGAAGATAGACTTAGAAAATTTTCACTCAACACAAAGTGACAATTGACCTCAATTGGCTTCAATCAATGTTAATCGACGATATCTGACAAAGTTAGATGCAAACTCACTCAAATATATGAGAAATGTTGAAATTCGACTTTAAATTAGGAAGATAGACTTAGAAAATTTTCACTCAACACAAAGTGACAATTGACCTCAATTGGCTTCAATCAATGTTAATCGACGATATCTGACAAAGTTAGATGCAAACTCACTCAAATATATGAGAAATGTTGAAATTCGACTTTAAATTAGGAAGATAGACTTAGAAAATTTTCACTCAACACAAAGTGACAATTGACCTCAATTGGCTTCAATCAATGTTAATCGACGATATCTGACAAAGTTAGATGCAAACTCACTCAAATATATGAGAAATGTTGAAATTCGACTTCAAATTAGGAAGATAGACTTAGAAAATTTTCTTTCAACACAAAGTGACAATCGACCTCAATGGGCTTCAATGGATGTTAATCGACGATATCTGACAAAGTTAGATGCAAACTCACTCAAATATATGAGAAATGTTGAAATTCGACTTTAAATTAGGAAGATAGACTTAGAAAATTTTCACTCAACACAAAGTGACAATTGACCTCAATTGGCTTCAATCAATGTTAATCGACGATATCTGACAAAGTTAGATGCAAACTCACTCAAATATATGAGAAATGTTGAAATTCGACTTTAAATTAGGAAGATAGACTTAGAAAATTTTCACTCAACACAAAGTGACAATCGACCTCAATGGGCTTCAATCAATGTTAATCGACGATATCTGACAAAGTTAGATGCAAACTCACTCAAATATATGAGAAATGTTGAAATTCGACTCCAAATTAGAAAGATAGACTTAGAAAATTTTCACTCAACACAAAGTGACAATCGACCTCAATTGGCTTCAATGGATGTTAATCGACGATATCTGACAAAGTTAGATGCAAACTCACTCAAATATATGAGAAATGTTGAAATTCGACTTTAAATTAGGAAGATAGACTTAGAAAATTTTCACTCAACACAAAGTGACAATTGACCTCAATTGGCTTCAATGGATGTTAATCGACGATATCTGACAAAGTTAGATGCAAACTCACTCAAATATATGAGAAATGTTGAAATTCGACTTTAAATTAGGAAGATAGACTTAGAAAATTTTCACTCAACACAAAGTGACAATTGACCTCAATTGGCTTCAATCAATGTTAATCGACGATATCTGACAAAGTTAGATGCAAACTCACTCAAATATATGAGAAATGTTGAAATTCGACTCCAAATTAGAAAGATAGACTTAGAAAATTTTCACTCAACACAAAGTGACAATCGACCTCAATGGGCTAAAATGGATGTTAATCGACGATATCTGACAAAGTTAGATGCAAACTCACTCAAATATATGAGAAATGTTGAAATTCGACTTTAAATTAGGAAGATAGACTTAGAAAATTTTCACTCAACACAAAGTGACAATCGACCTCAATGGGCTTCAATCAATGTTAATCGACGATATCTGACAAAGTTAGATGCAAACTCACTCAAATATATGAGAAATGTTGAAATTCGACTCCAAATTAGAAAGATAGACTTAGAAAATTTTCACTCAACACAAAGTGACAATCGACCTCAATTGGCTTCAATGGATGTTAATCGACGATATCTGACAAAGTTAGATGCAAACTCACTCAAATATATGAGAAATGTTGAAATTCGACTTTAAATTAGGAAGATAGACTTAGAAAATTTTCACTCAACACAAAGTGACAATTGACCTCAATTGGCTTCAATCAATGTTAATCGACGATATCTGACAAAGTTAGATGCAAACTCACTCAAATATATGAGAAATGTTGAAATTCGACTCCAAATTAGAAAGATAGACTTAGAAAATTTTCACTCAACACAAAGTGACAATCGACCTCAATGGGCTAAAATGGATGTTAGTCGACGATATCTGACAAAGTTAGATGCAAACTCACTCAAATATATGAGAAATGTTGAAATTCGACTTTAAATTAGGAAGATAGACTTAGAAAATTTTCACTCAACACAAAGTGACAATCGACCTCAATGGGCTTCAATCAATGTTAATCGACGATATCTGACAAAGTTAGATGCAAACTCACTCAAATATATGAGAAATGTTGAAATTCGACTCCAAATTAGAAAGATAGACTTAGAAAATTTTCACTCAACACAAAGTGACAATCGACCTCAATTGGCTTCAATGGATGTTAATCGACGATATCTGACAAAGTTAGATGCAAACTCACTCAAATATATGAGAAATGTTGAAATTCGACTTTAAATTAGGAAGATAGACTTAGAAAATTTTCACTCAACACAAAGTGACAATTGACCTCAATTGGCTTCAATCAATGTTAATCGACGATATCTGACAAAGTAAGATGCAAACTCACTCAAATATATGAGAAATGTTGAAATTCGACTCCAAATTAGAAAGATAGACTTAGAAAATTTTCACTCAACACAAAGTGACAATCGACCTCAATTGGCTTCAATCAATGTTAATCGACGATATCTGACAAAGTTAGATGCAAACTCACTCAAATATATGAGAAATGTTGAAATTCGACTTTAAATTAGGAAGATAGACTTAGAAAATTTTCACTCAACACAAAGTGACAATTGACCTCAATTGGCTTCAATCAATGTTAATCGACGATATCTGACAAAGTAAGATGCAAACTCACTCAAATATATGAGAAATGTTGAAATTCGACTCCAAATTAGAAAGATAGACTTAGAAAATTTTCACTCAACACAAAGTGACAATCGACCTCAATGGGCTAAAATGGATGTTAATCGACGATATCTGACAAAGTTAGATGCAAACTCACTCAAATATATGAGAAATGTTGAAATTCGACTTTAAATTAGGAAGATAGACTTAGAAAATTTTCACTCAACACAAAGTGACAATCGACCTCAATGGGCTTCAATCAATGTTAATCGACGATATCTGACAAAGTTAGATGCAAACTCACTCAAATATATGAGAAATGTTGAAATTCGACTCCAAATTAGAAAGATAGACTTAGAAAATTTTCACTCAACACAAAGTGACAATCGACCTCAATGGGCTTCAATCAATGTTAATCGACGATATCTGACAAAGTTAGATGCAAACTCACTCAAATATATGAGAAATGTTGAAATTCGACTCCAAATTAGAAAGATAGACTTAGAAAATTTTCACTCAACACAAAGTGACAATCGACCTCAATTGGCTTCAATGGATGTTAATCGACGATATCTGACAAAGTTAGATGCAAACTCACTCAAATATATGAGAAATGTTGAAATTCGACTTTAAATTAGGAAGATAGACTTAGAAAATTTTCACTCAACACAAAGTGACAATCGACCTCAATGGGCTAAAATGGATGTTAATCGACGATATCTGACAAAGTTAGATGCAAACTCACTCAAATATATGAGAAATGTTGAAATTCGACTCCAAATTAGAAAGATAGACTTAGAAAATTTTCACTCAACACAAAGTGACAATCGACCTCAATGGGCTAAAATGGATGTTAATCGACGATATCTGACAAAGTTAGATGCAAACTCACTCAAATATATGAGAAATGTTGAAATTCGACTTTAAATTAGGAAGATAGACTTAGAAAATTTTCACTCAACACAAAGTGACAATCGACCTCAATGGGCTTCAATCAATGTTAATCGACGATATCTGACAAAGTTAGATGCAAACTCACTCAAATATATGAGAAATGTTGAAATTCGACTTCAAATTAGGAAGATAGACTTAGAAAATTTTCTTTCAACACAAAGTGACAATCGACCTCAATGGGCTTCAATGGATGTTAATCGACGGTATCTGACAAAGTTAGATGCAAACTCACTCAAATATATGAGAAATGTTGAAATTCGACTTTAAATTAGGAAGATAGACTTAGAAAATTTTCACTCAACACAAAGTGACAATTGACCTCAATTGGCTTCAATCAATGTTAATCGACGATATCTGACAAAGTTAGATGCAAACTCACTCAAATATATGAGAAATGTTGAAATTCGACTTTAAATTAGGAAGATAGACTTAGAAAATTTTCACTCAACACAAAGTGACAATCGACCTCAATGGGCTTCAATCAATGTTAATCGACGATATCTGACAAAGTTAGATGCAAACTCACTCAAATATATGAGAAATGTTGAAATTCGACTCCAAATTAGAAAGATAGACTTAGAAAATTTTCACTCAACACAAAGTGACAATCGACCTCAATTGGCTTCAATGGATGTTAATCGACGATATCTGACAAAGTTAGATGCAAACTCACTCAAATATATGAGAAATGTTGAAATTCGACTTTAAATTAGGAAGATAGACTTAGAAAATTTTCACTCAACACAAAGTGACAATTGACCTCAATTGGCTTCAATCAATGTTAATCGACGATATCTGACAAAGTAAGATGCAAACTCACTCAAATATATGAGAAATGTTGAAATTCGACTCCAAATTAGAAAGATAGACTTAGAAAATTTTCACTCAACACAAAGTGACAATCGACCTCAATTGGCTTCAATGGATGTTAATCGACGATATCTGACAAAGTTAGATGCAAACTCACTCAAATATATGAGAAATGTTGAAATTCGACTTTAAATTAGGAAGATAGACTTAGAAAATTTTCACTCAACACAAAGTGACAATTGACCTCAATTGGCTTCAATCAATGTTAATCGACGATATCTGACAAAGTAAGATGCAAACTCACTCAAATATATGAGAAATGTTGAAATTCGACTCCAAATTAGAAAGATAGACTTAGAAAATTTTCACTCAACACAAAGTGACAATCGACCTCAATTGGCTTCAATGGATGTTAATCGACGATATCTGACAAAGTTAGATGCAAACTCACTCAAATATATGAGAAATGTTGAAATTCGACTTTAAATTAGGAAGATAGACTTAGAAAATTTTCACTCAACACAAAGTGACAATTGACCTCAATTGGCTTCAATCAATGTTAATCGACGATATCTGACAAAGTAAGATGCAAACTCACTCAAATATATGAGAAATGTTGAAATTCGACTCCAAATTAGAAAGATAGACTTAGAAAATTTTCACTCAACACAAAGTGACAATCGACCTCAATTGGCTTCAATGGATGTTAATCGACGATATCTGACAAAGTTAGATGCAAACTCACTCAAATATATGAGAAATGTTGAAATTCGACTTTAAATTAGGAAGATAGACTTAGAAAATTTTCACTCAACACAAAGTGACAATTGACCTCAATTGGCTTCAATCAATGTTAATCGACGATATCTGACAAAGTTAGATGCAAACTCACTCAAATATATGAGAAATGTTGAAATTCGACTTTAAATTAGGAAGATAGACTTAGAAAATTTTCACTCAACACAAAGTGACAATTGACCTCAATTGGCTTCAATCAATGTTAATCGACGATATCTGACAAAGTTAGATGCAAACTCACTCAAATATATGAGAAATGTTGAAATTCGACTTTAAATTAGGAAGATAGACTTAGAAAATTTTCACTCAACACAAAGTGACAATTGACCTCAATTGGCTTCAATCAATGTTAATCGACGATATCTGACAAAGTTAGATGCAAACTCACTCAAATATATGAGAAATGTTGAAATTCGACTTCAAATTAGGAAGATAGACTTAGAAAATTTTCTTTCAACACAAAGTGACAATCGACCTCAATGGGCTTCAATGGATGTTAATCGACGATATCTGACAAAGTTAGATGCAAACTCACTCAAATATATGAGAAATGTTGAAATTCGACTTTAAATTAGGAAGATAGACTTAGAAAATTTTCACTCAACACAAAGTGACAATTGACCTCAATTGGCTTAAATCAATGTTAATCGACGATATCTGACAAAGTTAGATGCAAACTCACTCAAATATATGAGAAATGTTGAAATTCGACTTTAAATTAGGAAGATAGACTTAGAAAATTTTCACTCAACACAAAGTGACAATCGACCTCAATAGGCTTCAATCAATGTTAATCGACGATATCTGACAAAGTTAGATGCAAACTCACTCAAATATATGAGAAATGTTGAAATTCGACTCCAAATTAGAAAGATAGACTTAGAAAATTTTCACTCAACACAAAGTGACAATCGACCTCAATTGGCTTCAATGGATGTTAATCGACGATATCTGACAAAGTTAGATGCAAACTCACTCAAATATATGAGAAATGTTGAAATTCGACTTTAAATTAGGAAGATAGACTTAGAAAATTTTCACTCAACACAAAGTGACAATTGACCTCAATTGGCTTCAATGGATGTTAATCGACGATATCTGACAAAGTTAGATGCAAACTCACTCAAATATATGAGAAATGTTGAAATTCGACTTTAAATTAGGAAGATAGACTTAGAAAATTTTCACTCAACACAAAGTGACAATTGACCTCAATTGGCTTCAATCAATGTTAATCGACGATATCTGACAAAGTTAGATGCAAACTCACTCAAATATATGAGAAATGTTGAAATTCGACTCCAAATTAGAAAGATAGACTTAGAAAATTTTCACTCAACACAAAGTGACAATCGACCTCAATGGGCTAAAATGGATGTTAATCGACGATATCTGACAAAGTTAGATGCAAACTCACTCAAATATATGAGAAATGTTGAAATTCGACTTTAAATTAGGAAGATAGACTTAGAAAATTTTCACTCAACACAAAGTGACAATTGACCTCAATTGGCTTCAATCAATGTTAATCGACGATATCTGACAAAGTAAGATGCAAACTCACTCAAATATATGAGAAATGTTGAAATTCGACTCCAAATTAGAAAGATAGACTTAGAAAATTTTCACTCAACACAAAGTGACAATCGACCTCAATTGGCTTCAATGGATGTTAATCGACGATATCTGACAAAGTTAGATGCAAACTCACTCAAATATATGAGAAATGTTGAAATTCGACTTTAAATTAGGAAGATAGACTTAGAAAATTTTCACTCAACACAAAGTGACAATTGACCTCAATTGGCTTCAATCAATGTTAATCGACGATATCTGACAAAGTTAGATGCAAACTCACTCAAATATATGAGAAATGTTGAAATTCGACTTTAAATTAGGAAGATAGACTTAGAAAATTTTCACTCAACACAAAGTGACAATTGACCTCAATTGGCTTCAATCAATGTTAATCGACGATATCTGACAAAGTTAGATGCAAACTCACTCAAATATATGAGAAATGTTGAAATTCGACTTTAAATTAGGAAGATAGACTTAGAAAATTTTCACTCAACACAAAGTGACAATTGACCTCAATTGGCTTCAATCAATGTTAATCGACGATATCTGACAAAGTTAGATGCAAACTCACTCAAATATATGAGAAATGTTGAAATTCGACTTCAAATTAGGAAGATAGACTTAGAAAATTTTCTTTCAACACAAAGTGACAATCGACCTCAATGGGCTTCAATGGATGTTAATCGACGATATCTGACAAAGTTAGATGCAAACTCACTCAAATATATGAGAAATGTTGAAATTCGACTTTAAATTAGGAAGATAGACTTAGAAAATTTTCACTCAACACAAAGTGACAATTGACCTCAATTGGCTTCAATCAATGTTAATCGACGATATCTGACAAAGTTAGATGCAAACTCACTCAAATATATGAGAAATGTTGAAATTCGACTTTAAATTAGGAAGATAGACTTAGAAAATTTTCACTCAACACAAAGTGACAATCGACCTCAATGGGCTTCAATCAATGTTAATCGACGATATCTGACAAAGTTAGATGCAAACTCACTCAAATATATGAGAAATGTTGAAATTCGACTCCAAATTAGAAAGATAGACTTAGAAAATTTTCACTCAACACAAAGTGACAATCGACCTCAATTGGCTTCAATGGATGTTAATCGACGATATCTGACAAAGTTAGATGCAAACTCACTCAAATATATGAGAAATGTTGAAATTCGACTTTAAATTAGGAAGATAGACTTAGAAAATTTTCACTCAACACAAAGTGACAATTGACCTCAATTGGCTTCAATGGATGTTAATCGACGATATCTGACAAAGTTAGATGCAAACTCACTCAAATATATGAGAAATGTTGAAATTCGACTTTAAATTAGGAAGATAGACTTAGAAAATTTTCACTCAACACAAAGTGACAATTGACCTCAATTGGCTTCAATCAATGTTAATCGACGATATCTGACAAAGTTAGATGCAAACTCACTCAAATATATGAGAAATGTTGAAATTCGACTCCAAATTAGAAAGATAGACTTAGAAAATTTTCACTCAACACAAAGTGACAATCGACCTCAATGGGCTAAAATGGATGTTAATCGACGATATCTGACAAAGTTAGATGCAAACTCACTCAAATATATGAGAAATGTTGAAATTCGACTTTAAATTAGGAAGATAGACTTAGAAAATTTTCACTCAACACAAAGTGACAATCGACCTCAATGGGCTTCAATCAATGTTAATCGACGATATCTGACAAAGTTAGATGCAAACTCACTCAAATATATGAGAAATGTTGAAATTCGACTCCAAATTAGAAAGATAGACTTAGAAAATTTTCACTCAACACAAAGTGACAATCGACCTCAATTGGCTTCAATGGATGTTAATCGACGATATCTGACAAAGTTAGATGCAAACTCACTCAAATATATGAGAAATGTTGAAATTCGACTTTAAATTAGGAAGATAGACTTAGAAAATTTTCACTCAACACAAAGTGACAATTGACCTCAATTGGCTTCAATCAATGTTAATCGACGATATCTGACAAAGTTAGATGCAAACTCACTCAAATATATGAGAAATGTTGAAATTCGACTCCAAATTAGAAAGATAGACTTAGAAAATTTTCACTCAACACAAAGTGACAATCGACCTCAATGGGCTAAAATGGATGTTAGTCGACGATATCTGACAAAGTTAGATGCAAACTCACTCAAATATATGAGAAATGTTGAAATTCGACTTTAAATTAGGAAGATAGACTTAGAAAATTTTCACTCAACACAAAGTGACAATCGACCTCAATGGGCTTCAATCAATGTTAATCGACGATATCTGACAAAGTTAGATGCAAACTCACTCAAATATATGAGAAATGTTGAAATTCGACTCCAAATTAGAAAGATAGACTTAGAAAATTTTCACTCAACACAAAGTGACAATCGACCTCAATTGGCTTCAATGGATGTTAATCGACGATATCTGACAAAGTTAGATGCAAACTCACTCAAATATATGAGAAATGTTGAAATTCGACTTTAAATTAGGAAGATAGACTTAGAAAATTTTCACTCAACACAAAGTGACAATTGACCTCAATTGGCTTCAATCAATGTTAATCGACGATATCTGACAAAGTAAGATGCAAACTCACTCAAATATATGAGAAATGTTGAAATTCGACTCCAAATTAGAAAGATAGACTTAGAAAATTTTCACTCAACACAAAGTGACAATCGACCTCAATTGGCTTCAATCAATGTTAATCGACGATATCTGACAAAGTTAGATGCAAACTCACTCAAATATATGAGAAATGTTGAAATTCGACTTTAAATTAGGAAGATAGACTTAGAAAATTTTCACTCAACACAAAGTGACAATTGACCTCAATTGGCTTCAATCAATGTTAATCGACGATATCTGACAAAGTAAGATGCAAACTCACTCAAATATATGAGAAATGTTGAAATTCGACTCCAAATTAGAAAGATAGACTTAGAAAATTTTCACTCAACACAAAGTGACAATCGACCTCAATGGGCTAAAATGGATGTTAATCGACGATATCTGACAAAGTTAGATGCAAACTCACTCAAATATATGAGAAATGTTGAAATTCGACTTTAAATTAGGAAGATAGACTTAGAAAATTTTCACTCAACACAAAGTGACAATCGACCTCAATGGGCTTCAATCAATGTTAATCGACGATATCTGACAAAGTTAGATGCAAACTCACTCAAATATATGAGAAATGTTGAAATTCGACTCCAAATTAGAAAGATAGACTTAGAAAATTTTCACTCAACACAAAGTGACAATCGACCTCAATGGGCTTCAATCAATGTTAATCGACGATATCTGACAAAGTTAGATGCAAACTCACTCAAATATATGAGAAATGTTGAAATTCGACTCCAAATTAGAAAGATAGACTTAGAAAATTTTCACTCAACACAAAGTGACAATCGACCTCAATTGGCTTCAATGGATGTTAATCGACGATATCTGACAAAGTTAGATGCAAACTCACTCAAATATATGAGAAATGTTGAAATTCGACTTTAAATTAGGAAGATAGACTTAGAAAATTTTCACTCAACACAAAGTGACAATCGACCTCAATGGGCTAAAATGGATGTTAATCGACGATATCTGACAAAGTTAGATGCAAACTCACTCAAATATATGAGAAATGTTGAAATTCGACTCCAAATTAGAAAGATAGACTTAGAAAATTTTCACTCAACACAAAGTGACAATCGACCTCAATGGGCTAAAATGGATGTTAATCGACGATATCTGACAAAGTTAGATGCAAACTCACTCAAATATATGAGAAATGTTGAAATTCGACTTTAAATTAGGAAGATAGACTTAGAAAATTTTCACTCAACACAAAGTGACAATCGACCTCAATGGGCTTCAATCAATGTTAATCGACGATATCTGACAAAGTTAGATGCAAACTCACTCAAATATATGAGAAATGTTGAAATTCGACTCCAAATTAGAAAGATAGACTTAGAAAATTTTCACTCAACACAAAGTGACAATCGACCTCAATTGGCTTCAATGGATGTTAATCGACGATATCTGACAAAGTTAGATGCAAACTCACTCAAATATATGAGAAATGTTGAAATTCGACTTTAAATTAGGAAGATAGACTTAGAAAATTTTCACTCAACACAAAGTGACAATTGACCTCAATTGGCTTCAATCAATGTTAATCGACGATATCTGACAAAGTAAGATGCAAACTCACTCAAATATATGAGAAATGTTGAAATTCGACTCCAAATTAGAAAGATAGACTTAGAAAATTTTCACTCAACACAAAGTGACAATCGACCTCAATTGGCTTCAATGGATGTTAATCGACGATATCTGACAAAGTTAGATGCAAACTCACTCAAATATATGAGAAATGTTGAAATTCGACTTTAAATTAGGAAGATAGACTTAGAAAATTTTCACTCAACACAAAGTGACAATTGACCTCAATTGGCTTCAATCAATGTTAATCGACGATATCTGACAAAGTAAGATGCAAACTCACTCAAATATATGAGAAATGTTGAAATTCGACTCCAAATTAGAAAGATAGACTTAGAAAATTTTCACTCAACACAAAGTGACAATCGACCTCAATTGGCTTCAATGGATGTTAATCGACGATATCTGACAAAGTTAGATGCAAACTCACTCAAATATATGAGAAATGTTGAAATTCGACTTTAAATTAGGAAGATAGACTTAGAAAATTTTCACTCAACACAAAGTGACAATTGACCTCAATTGGCTTCAATCAATGTTAATCGACGATATCTGACAAAGTTAGATGCAAACTCACTCAAATATATGAGAAATGTTGAAATTCGACTTTAAATTAGGAAGATAGACTTAGAAAATTTTCACTCAACACAAAGTGACAATCGACCTCAATGGGCTTCAATCAATGTTAATCGACGATATCTGACAAAGTTAGATGCAAACTCACTCAAATATATGAGAAATGTTGAAATTCGACTCCAAATTAGAAAGATAGACTTAGAAAATTTTCACTCAACACAAAGTGACAATCGACCTCAATTGGCTTCAATGGATGTTAATCGACGATATCTGACAAAGTTAGATGCAAACTCACTCAAATATATGAGAAATGTTGAAATTCGACTTTAAATTAGGAAGATAGACTTAGAAAATTTTCACTCAACACAAAGTGACAATTGACCTCAATTGGCTTCAATCAATGTTAATCGACGATATCTGACAAAGTAAGATGCAAACTCACTCAAATATATGAGAAATGTTGAAATTCGACTCCAAATTAGAAAGATAGACTTAGAAAATTTTCACTCAACACAAAGTGACAATCGACCTCAATTGGCTTCAATGGATGTTAATCGACGATATCTGACAAAGTTAGATGCAAACTCACTCAAATATATGAGAAATGTTGAAATTCGACTTTAAATTAGGAAGATAGACTTAGAAAATTTTCACTCAACACAAAGTGACAATTGACCTCAATTGGCTTCAATCAATGTTAATCGACGATATCTGACAAAGTAAGATGCAAACTCACTCAAATATATGAGAAATGTTGAAATTCGACTCCAAATTAGAAAGATAGACTTAGAAAATTTTCACTCAACACAAAGTGACAATCGACCTCAATTGGCTTCAATGGATGTTAATCGACGATATCTGACAAAGTTAGATGCAAACTCACTCAAATATATGAGAAATGTTGAAATTCGACTTTAAATTAGGAAGATAGACTTAGAAAATTTTCACTCAACACAAAGTGACAATTGACCTCAATTGGCTTCAATCAATGTTAATCGACGATATCTGACAAAGTTAGATGCAAACTCACTCAAATATATGAGAAATGTTGAAATTCGACTTTAAATTAGGAAGATAGACTTAGAAAATTTTCACTCAACACAAAGTGACAATTGACCTCAATTGGCTTCAATCAATGTTAATCGACGATATCTGACAAAGTTAGATGCAAACTCACTCAAATATATGAGAAATGTTGAAATTCGACTTTAAATTAGGAAGATAGACTTAGAAAATTTTCACTCAACACAAAGTGACAATTGACCTCAATTGGCTTCAATCAATGTTAATCGACGATATCTGACAAAGTTAGATGCAAACTCACTCAAATATATGAGAAATGTTGAAATTCGACTTCAAATTAGGAAGATAGACTTAGAAAATTTTCTTTCAACACAAAGTGACAATCGACCTCAATGGGCTTCAATGGATGTTAATCGACGATATCTGACAAAGTTAGATGCAAACTCACTCAAATATATGAGAAATGTTGAAATTCGACTTTAAATTAGGAAGATAGACTTAGAAAATTTTCACTCAACACAAAGTGACAATTGACCTCAATTGGCTTCAATCAATGTTAATCGACGATATCTGACAAAGTTAGATGCAAACTCACTCAAATATATGAGAAATGTTGAAATTCGACTCCAAATTAGAAAGATAGACTTAGAAAATTTTCACTCAACACAAAGTGACAATTGACCTCAATTGGCTTCAATCAATGTTAATCGACGATATCTGACAAAGTTAGATGCAAACTCACTCAAATATATGAGAAATGTTGAAATTCGACTTCAAATTAGGAAGATAGACTTAGAAAATTTTCTTTCAACACAAAGTGACAATCGACCTCAATGGGCTTCAATGGATGTTAATCGACGATATCTGACAAAGTTAGATGCAAACTCACTCAAATATATGAGAAATGTTGAAATTCGACTTTAAATTAGGAAGATAGACTTAGAAAATTTTCACTCAACACAAAGTGACAATTGACCTCAATTGGCTTCAATCAATGTTAATCGACGATATCTGACAAAGTTAGATGCAAACTCACTCAAATATATGAGAAATGTTGAAATTCGACTCCAAATTAGAAAGATAGACTTAGAAAATTTTCACTCAACACAAAGTGACAATCGACCTCAATGGGCTAAAATGGATGTTAATCGACGATATCTGACAAAGTTAGATGCAAACTCACTCAAATATATGAGAAATGTTGAAATTCGACTTTAAATTAGGAAGATAGACTTAGAAAATTTTCACTCAACACAAAGTGACAATCGACCTCAATGGGCTTCAATCAATGTTAATCGACGATATCTGACAAAGTTAGATGCAAACTCACTCAAATATATGAGAAATGTTGAAATTCGACTCCAAATTAGAAAGATAGACTTAGAAAATTTTCACTCAACACAAAGTGACAATCGACCTCAATTGGCTTCAATGGATGTTAATCGACGATATCTGACAAAGTTAGATGCAAACTCACTCAAATATATGAGAAATGTTGAAATTCGACTTTAAATTAGGAAGATAGACTTAGAAAATTTTCACTCAACACAAAGTGACAATTGACCTCAATTGGCTTCAATCAATGTTAATCGACGATATCTGACAAAGTAAGATGCAAACTCACTCAAATATATGAGAAATGTTGAAATTCGACTCCAAATTAGAAAGATAGACTTAGAAAATTTTCACTCAACACAAAGTGACAATCGACCTCAATTGGCTTCAATGGATGTTAATCGACGATATCTGACAAAGTTAGATGCAAACTCACTCAAATATATGAGAAATGTTGAAATTCGACTTTAAATTAGGAAGATAGACTTAGAAAATTTTCACTCAACACAAAGTGACAATTGACCTCAATTGGCTTCAATCAATGTTAATCGACGATATCTGACAAAGTAAGATGCAAACTCACTCAAATATATGAGAAATGTTGAAATTCGACTCCAAATTAGAAAGATAGACTTAGAAAATTTTCACTCAACACAAAGTGCCAATCGAACTCAATTGGCTTCAATGGATGTTAATCGACGATATCTGACAAAGTTAGATGCAAACTCACTCAAATATATGAGAAATGTTGAAATTCGACTTTAAATTAGGAAGATAGACTTAGAAAATTTTCACTCAACACAAAGTGACAATTGACCTCAATTGGCTTCAATGGATGTTAATCGACGATATCTGACAAAGTTAGATGCAAACTCACTCAAATATATGAGAAATGTTGAAATTCGACTTTAAATTAGGAAGATAGACTTAGAAAATTTTCACTCAACACAAAGTGACAATTGACCTCAATTGGCTTCAATCAATGTTAATCGACGATATCTGACAAAGTTAGATGCAAACTCACTCAAATATATGAGAAATGTTGAAATTCGACTTCAAATTAGGAAGATAGACTTAGAAAATTTTCTTTCAACACAAAGTGACAATCGACCTCAATGGGCTTCAATGGATGTTAATCGACGATATCTGACAAAGTTAGATGCAAACTCACTCAAATATATGAGAAATGTTGAAATTCGACTTTAAATTAGGAAGATAGACTTAGAAAATTTTCACTCAACACAAAGTGACAATTGACCTCAATTGGCTTCAATCAATGTTAATCGACGATATCTGACAAAGTTAGATGCAAACTCACTCAAATATATGAGAAATGTTGAAATTCGACTCCAAATTAGAAAGATAGACTTAGAAAATTTTCACTCAACACAAAGTGACAATCGACCTCAATGGGCTAAAATGGATGTTAATCGACGATATCTGACAAAGTTAGATGCAAACTCACTCAAATATATGAGAAATGTTGAAATTCGACTTTAAATTAGGAAGATAGACTTAGAAAATTTTCACTCAACACAAAGTGACAATTGACCTCAATTGGCTTCAATCAATGTTAATCGACGATATCTGACAAAGTAAGATGCAAACTCACTCAAATATATGAGAAATGTTGAAATTCGACTCCAAATTAGAAAGATAGACTTAGAAAATTTTCACTCAACACAAAGTGACAATCGACCTCAATGGGCTAAAATGGATGTTAATCGACGATATCTGACAAAGTTAGATGCAAACTCACTCAAATATATGAGAAATGTTGAAATTCGACTTTAAATTAGGAAGATAGACTTAGAAAATTTTCACTCAACACAAAGTGACAATCGACCTCAATGGGCTTCAATCAATGTTAATCGACGATATCTGACAAAGTTAGATGCAAACTCACTCAAATATATGAGAAATGTTGAAATTCGACTCCAAATTAGAAAGATAGACTTAGAAAATTTTCACTCAACACAAAGTGACAATCGACCTCAATGGGCTTCAATCAATGTTAATCGACGATATCTGACAAAGTTAGATGCAAACTCACTCAAATATATGAGAAATGTTGAAATTCGACTCCAAATTAGAAAGATAGACTTAGAAAATTTTCACTCAACACAAAGTGACAATCGACCTCAATTGGCTTCAATGGATGTTAATCGACGATATCTGACAAAGTTAGATGCAAACTCACTCAAATATATGAGAAATGTTGAAATTCGACTCCAAATTAGAAAGATAGACTTAGAAAATTTTCACTCAACACAAAGTGACAATCGACCTCAATGGGCTTCAATCAATGTTAATCGACGATATCTGACAAAGTTAGATGCAAACTCACTCAAATATATGAGAAATGTTGAAATTCGACTCCAAATTAGAAAGATAGACTTAGAAAATTTTCACTCAACACAAAGTGACAATCGACCTCAATTGGCTTCAATGGATGTTAATCGACGATATCTGACAAAGTTAGATGCAAACTCACTCAAATATATGAGAAATGTTGAAATTCGACTTTAAATTAGGAAGATAGACTTAGAAAATTTTCACTCAACACAAAGTGACAATTGACCTCAATTGGCTTCAATCAATGTTAATCGACGATATCTGACAAAGTAAGATGCAAACTCACTCAAATATATGAGAAATGTTGAAATTCGACTCCAAATTAGAAAGATAGACTTAGAAAATTTTCACTCAACACAAAGTGACAATCGACCTCAATTGGCTTCAATGGATGTTAATCGACGATATCTGACAAAGTTAGATGCAAACTCACTCAAATATATGAGAAATGTTGAAATTCGACTTTAAATTAGGAAGATAGACTTAGAAAATTTTCACTCAACACAAAGTGACAATCGACCTCAATGGGCTTCAATCAATGTTAATCGACGATATCTGACAAAGTTAGATGCAAACTCACTCAAATATATGAGAAATGTTGAAATTCGACTCCAAATTAGAAAGATAGACTTAGAAAATTTTCACTCAACACAAAGTGACAATCGACCTCAATTGGCTTCAATGGATGTTAATCGACGATATCTGACAAAGTTAGATGCAAACTCACTCAAATATATGAGAAATGTTGAAATTCGACTTTAAATTAGGAAGATAGACTTAGAAAATTTTCACTCAACACAAAGTGACAATTGACCTCAATTGGCTTCAATCAATGTTAATCGACGATATCTGACAAAGTAAGATGCAAACTCACTCAAATATATGAGAAATGTTGAAATTCGACTCCAAATTAGAAAGATAGACTTAGAAAATTTTCACTCAACACAAAGTGACAATCGACCTCAATTGGCTTCAATGGATGTTAATCGACGATATCTGACAAAGTTAGATGCAAACTCACTCAAATATATGAGAAATGTTGAAATTCGACTTTAAATTAGGAAGATAGACTTAGAAAATTTTCACTCAACACAAAGTGACAATTGACCTCAATTGGCTTCAATCAATGTTAATCGACGATATCTGACAAAGTAAGATGCAAACTCACTCAAATATATGAGAAATGTTGAAATTCGACTCCAAATTAGAAAGATAGACTTAGAAAATTTTCACTCAACACAAAGTGCCAATCGAACTCAATTGGCTTCAATGGATGTTAATCGACGATATCTGACAAAGTTAGATGCAAACTCACTCAAATATATGAGAAATGTTGAAATTCGACTTTAAATTAGGAAGATAGACTTAGAAAATTTTCACTCAACACAAAGTGACAATTGACCTCAATTGGCTTCAATGGATGTTAATCGACGATATCTGACAAAGTTAGATGCAAACTCACTCAAATATATGAGAAATGTTGAAATTCGACTTTAAATTAGGAAGATAGACTTAGAAAATTTTCACTCAACACAAAGTGACAATTGACCTCAATTGGCTTCAATCAATGTTAATCGACGATATCTGACAAAGTTAGATGCAAACTCACTCAAATATATGAGAAATGTTGAAATTCGACTTCAAATTAGGAAGATAGACTTAGAAAATTTTCTTTCAACACAAAGTGACAATCGACCTCAATGGGCTTCAATGGATGTTAATCGACGATATCTGACAAAGTTAGATGCAAACTCACTCAAATATATGAGAAATGTTGAAATTCGACTTTAAATTAGGAAGATAGACTTAGAAAATTTTCACTCAACACAAAGTGACAATTGACCTCAATTGGCTTCAATCAATGTTAATCGACGATATCTGACAAAGTTAGATGCAAACTCACTCAAATATATGAGAAATGTTGAAATTCGACTCCAAATTAGAAAGATAGACTTAGAAAATTTTCACTCAACACAAAGTGACAATCGACCTCAATGGGCTAAAATGGATGTTAATCGACGATATCTGACAAAGTTAGATGCAAACTCACTCAAATATATGAGAAATGTTGAAATTCGACTTTAAATTAGGAAGATAGACTTAGAAAATTTTCACTCAACACAAAGTGACAATTGACCTCAATTGGCTTCAATCAATGTTAATCGACGATATCTGACAAAGTAAGATGCAAACTCACTCAAATATATGAGAAATGTTGAAATTCGACTCCAAATTAGAAAGATAGACTTAGAAAATTTTCACTCAACACAAAGTGACAATCGACCTCAATGGGCTAAAATGGATGTTAATCGACGATATCTGACAAAGTTAGATGCAAACTCACTCAAATATATGAGAAATGTTGAAATTCGACTTTAAATTAGGAAGATAGACTTAGAAAATTTTCACTCAACACAAAGTGACAATCGACCTCAATGGGCTTCAATCAATGTTAATCGACGATATCTGACAAAGTTAGATGCAAACTCACTCAAATATATGAGAAATGTTGAAATTCGACTCCAAATTAGAAAGATAGACTTAGAAAATTTTCACTCAACACAAAGTGACAATCGACCTCAATGGGCTTCAATCAATGTTAATCGACGATATCTGACAAAGTTAGATGCAAACTCACTCAAATATATGAGAAATGTTGAAATTCGACTCCAAATTAGAAAGATAGACTTAGAAAATTTTCACTCAACACAAAGTGACAATCGACCTCAATTGGCTTCAATGGATGTTAATCGACGATATCTGACAAAGTTAGATGCAAACTCACTCAAATATATGAGAAATGTTGAAATTCGACTCCAAATTAGAAAGATAGACTTAGAAAATTTTCACTCAACACAAAGTGACAATCGACCTCAATGGGCTTCAATCAATGTTAATCGACGATATCTGACAAAGTTAGATGCAAACTCACTCAAATATATGAGAAATGTTGAAATTCGACTCCAAATTAGAAAGATAGACTTAGAAAATTTTCACTCAACACAAAGTGACAATCGACCTCAATTGGCTTCAATGGATGTTAATCGACGATATCTGACAAAGTTAGATGCAAACTCACTCAAATATATGAGAAATGTTGAAATTCGACTTTAAATTAGGAAGATAGACTTAGAAAATTTTCACTCAACACAAAGTGACAATTGACCTCAATTGGCTTCAATCAATGTTAATCGACGATATCTGACAAAGTAAGATGCAAACTCACTCAAATATATGAGAAATGTTGAAATTCGACTCCAAATTAGAAAGATAGACTTAGAAAATTTTCACTCAACACAAAGTGACAATCGACCTCAATTGGCTTCAATGGATGTTAATCGACGATATCTGACAAAGTTAGATGCAAACTCACTCAAATATATGAGAAATGTTGAAATTCGACTTTAAATTAGGAAGATAGACTTAGAAAATTTTCACTCAACACAAAGTGACAATTGACCTCAATTGGCTTCAATCAATGTTAATTGACGATATCTGACAAAGTAAGATGCAAACTCACTCAAATATATGAGAAATGTTGAAATTCGACTCCAAATTAGAAAGATAGACTTAGAAAATTTTCACTCAACACAAAGTGACAATCGACCTCAATTGGCTTCAATGGATGTTAATCGACGATATCTGACAAAGTTAGATGCAAACTCACTCAAATATATGAGAAATGTTGAAATTCGACTTTAAATTAGGAAGATAGACTTAGAAAATTTTCACTCAACACAAAGTGACAATTGACCTCAATTGGCTTCAATCAATGTTAATCGACGATATCTGACAAAGTTAGATGCAAACTCACTCAAATATATGAGAAATGTTGAAATTCGACTTTAAATTAGGAAGATAGACTTAGAAAATTTTCACTCAACACAAAGTGACAATTGACCTCAATTGGCTTCAATCAATGTTAATCGACGATATCTGACAAAGTTAGATGCAAACTCACTCAAATATATAAGAAATGTTGAAATTCGACTTTAAATTAGGAAGATAGACTTAGAAAATTTTCACTCAACACAAAGTGACAATTGACCTCAATTGGCTTCAATCAATGTTAATCGACGATATCTGACAAAGTTAGATGCAAACTCACTCAAATATATGAGAAATGTTGAAATTCGACTTCAAATTAGGAAGATAGACTTAGAAAATTTTCTTTCAACACAAAGTGACAATCGACCTCAATGGGCTTCAATGGATGTTAATCGACGATATCTGACAAAGTTAGATGCAAACTCACTCAAATATATGAGAAATGTTGAAATTCGACTTTAAATTAGGAAGATAGACTTAGAAAATTTTCTTTCAACACAAAGTGACAATCGACCTCAATGGGCTTCAATGGATGTTAATCGACGATATCTGACAAAGTTAGATGCAAACTCACTCAAATATATGAGAAATGTTGAAATTCGACTTTAAATTAGGAAGATAGACTTAGAAAATTTTCACTCAACACAAAGTGACAATTGACCTCAATTGGCTTCAATCAATGTTAATCGACGATATCTGACAAAGTTAGATGCAAACTCACTCAAATATATGAGAAATGTTGAAATTCGACTTCAAATTAGGAAGATAGACTTAGAAAATTTTCTTTCAACACAAAGTGACAATCGACCTCAATGGGCTTCAATGGATGTTAATCGACGATATCTGACAAAGTTAGATGCAAACTCACTCAAATATATGAGAAATGTTGAAATTCGACTTTAAATTAGGAAGATAGACTTAGAAAATTTTCACTCAACACAAAGTGACAATTGACCTCAATTGGCTTCAATCAATGTTAATCGACGATATCTGACAAAGTAAGATGCAAACTCACTCAAATATATGAGAAATGTTGAAATTCGACTCCAAATTAGAAAGATAGACTTAGAAAATTTTCACTCAACACAAAGTGACAATCGACCTCAATGGGCTTCAATGGATGTTAATCGACGATATCTGACAAAGTTAGATGCAAACTCACTCAAATATATGAGAAATGTTGAAATTCGACTTCAAATTAGGAAGATAGACTTAGAAAATTTTCTTTCAACACAAAGTGACAATCGACCTCAATGGGCTTCAATGGATGTTAATCGACGATATCTGACAAAGTTAGATGCAAACTCACTCAAATATATGAGAAATGTTGAAATTCGACTTTAAATTAGGAAGATAGACTTAGAAAATTTTCACTCAACACAAAGTGACAATTGACCTCAATTGGCTTCAATCAATGTTAATCGACGATATCTGACAAAGTAAGATGCAAACTCACTCAAATATATGAGAAATGTTGAAATTCGACTCCAAATTAGAAAGATAGACTTAGAAAATTTTCACTCAACACAAAGTGACAATCGACCTCAATTGGCTTCAATGGATGTTAATCGACGATATCTGACAAAGTTAGATGCAAACTCACTCAAATATATGAGAAATGTTGAAATTCGACTTTAAATTAGGAAGATAGACTTAGAAAATTTTCACTCAACACAAAGTGACAATTGACCTCAATTGGCTTCAATCAATGTTAATCGACGATATCTGACAAAGTAAGATGCAAACTCACTCAAATATATGAGAAATGTTGAAATTCGACTCCAAATTAGAAAGATAGACTTAGAAAATTTTCACTCAACACAAAGTGACAATCGACCTCAATTGGCTTCAATGGATGTTAATCGACGATATCTGACAAAGTTAGATGCAAACTCACTCAAATATATGAGAAATGTTGAAATTCGACTTTAAATTAGGAAGATAGACTTAGAAAATTTTCACTCAACACAAAGTGACAATTGACCTCAATTGGCTTCAATCAATGTTAATCGACGATATCTGACAAAGTTAGATGCAAACTCACTCAAATATATGAGAAATGTTGAAATTCGACTTTAAATTAGGAAGATAGACTTAGAAAATTTTCACTCAACACAAAGTGACAATTGACCTCAATTGGCTTCAATCAATGTTAATCGACGATATCTGACAAAGTTAGATGCAAACTCACTCAAATATATAAGAAATGTTGAAATTCGACTTTAAATTAGGAAGATAGACTTAGAAAATTTTCACTCAACACAAAGTGACAATTGACCTCAATTGGCTTCAATCAATGTTAATCGACGATATCTGACAAAGTTAGATGCAAACTCACTCAAATATATGAGAAATGTTGAAATTCGACTTCAAATTAGGAAGATAGACTTAGAAAATTTTCTTTCAACACAAAGTGACAATCGACCTCAATGGGCTTCAATGGATGTTAATCGACGATATCTGACAAAGTTAGATGCAAACTCACTCAAATATATGAGAAATGTTGAAATTCGACTTTAAATTAGGAAGATAGACTTAGAAAATTTTCACTCAACACAAAGTGACAATTGACCTCAATTGGCTTCAATCAATGTTAATCGACGATATCTGACAAAGTAAGATGCAAACTCACTCAAATATATGAGAAATGTTGAAATTCGACTCCAAATTAGAAAGATAGACTTAGAAAATTTTCACTCAACACAAAGTGACAATCGACCTCAATTGGCTTCAATGGATGTTAATCGACGATATCTGACAAAGTTAGATGCAAACTCACTCAAATATATGAGAAATGTTGAAATTCGACTTTAAATTAGGAAGATAGACTTAGAAAATTTTCACTCAACACAAAGTGACAATTGACCTCAATTGGCTTCAATCAATGTTAATCGACGATATCTGACAAAGTAAGATGCAAACTCACTCAAATATATGAGAAATGTTGAAATTCGACTCCAAATTAGAAAGATAGACTTAGAAAATTTTCACTCAACACAAAGTGACAATCGACCTCAATTGGCTTCAATGGATGTTAATCGACGATATCTGACAAAGTTAGATGCAAACTCACTCAAATATATGAGAAATGTTGAAATTCGACTTTAAATTAGGAAGATAGACTTAGAAAATTTTCACTCAACACAAAGTGACAATTGACCTCAATTGGCTTCAATCAATGTTAATCGACGATATCTGACAAAGTTAGATGCAAACTCACTCAAATATATGAGAAATGTTGAAATTCGACTTTAAATTAGGAAGATAGACTTAGAAAATTTTCACTCAACACAAAGTGACAATTGACCTCAATTGGCTTCAATCAATGTTAATCGACGATATCTGACAAAGTTAGATGCAAACTCACTCAAATATATAAGAAATGTTGAAATTCGACTTTAAATTAGGAAGATAGACTTAGAAAATTTTCACTCAACACAAAGTGACAATTGACCTCAATTGGCTTCAATCAATGTTAATCGACGATATCTGACAAAGTTAGATGCAAACTCACTCAAATATATGAGAAATGTTGAAATTCGACTTCAAATTAGGAAGATAGACTTAGAAAATTTTCTTTCAACACAAAGTGACAATCGACCTCAATGGGCTTCAATGGATGTTAATCGACGATATCTGACAAAGTTAGATGCAAACTCACTCAAATATATGAGAAATGTTGAAATTCGACTTTAAATTAGGAAGATAGACTTAGAAAATTTTCACTCAACACAAAGTGACAATTGACCTCAATTGGCTTCAATCAATGTTAATCGACGATATCTGACAAAGTTAGATGCAAACTCACTCAAATATATGAGAAATGTTGAAATTCGACTCCAAATTAGAAAGATAGACTTAGAAAATTTTCACTCAACACAAAGTGACAATTGACCTCAATTGGCTTCAATCAATGTTAATCGACGATATCTGACAAAGTTAGATGCAAACTCACTCAAATATATGAGAAATGTTGAAATTCGACTTCAAATTAGGAAGATAGACTTAGAAAATTTTCTTTCAACACAAAGTGACAATCGACCTCAATGGGCTTCAATGGATGTTAATCGACGATATCTGACAAAGTTAGATGCAAACTCACTCAAATATATGAGAAATGTTGAAATTCGACTTTAAATTAGGAAGATAGACTTAGAAAATTTTCACTCAACACAAAGTGACAATCGACCTCAATGGGCTTCAATCAATGTTAATCGACGATATCTGACAAAGTTAGATGCAAACTCACTCAAATATATGAGAAATGTTGAAATTCGACTCCAAATTAGAAAGATAGACTTAGAAAATTTTCACTCAACACAAAGTGACAATTGACCTCAATTGGCTTCAATCAATGTTAATCGACGATATCTGACAAAGTAAGATGCAAACTCACTCAAATGTATGAGAAATGTTGAAATTCGACTCCAAATTAGAAAGATAGACTTAGAAAATTTTCACTCAACACAAAGTGACAATCGACCTCAATTGGCTTCAATGGATGTTAATCGACGATATCTGACAAAGTTAGATGCAAACTCACTCAAATATATGAGAAATGTTGAAATTCGACTTTAAATTAGGAAGATAGACTTAGAAAATTTTCACTCAACACAAAGTGACAATTGACCTCAATTGGCTTCAATCAATGTTAATCGACGATATCTGACAAAGTAAGATGCAAACTCACTCAAATGTATGAGAAATGTTGAAATTCGACTCCAAATTAGAAAGATAGACTTAGAAAATTTTCACTCAACACAAAGTGACAATCGACCTCAATTGGCTTCAATGGATGTTAATCGACGATATCTGACAAAGTTAGATGCAAACTCACTCAAATATATGAGAAATGTTGAAATTCGACTTTAAATTAGGAAGATAGACTTAGAAAATTTTCACTCAACACAAAGTGACAATTGACCTCAATTGGCTTCAATCAATGTTAATCGACGATATCTGACAAAGTAAGATGCAAACTCACTCAAATATATGAGAAATGTTGAAATTCGACTCCAAATTAGAAAGATGGACTTAGAAAATTTTCACTCAACACAAAGTGACAATCGACCTCAATTGGCTTCAATGGATGTTAATCGACGATATCTGACAAAGTTAGATGCAAACTCACTCAAATATATGAGAAATGTTGAAATTCGACTTTAAATTAGGAAGATAGACTTAGAAAATTTTCACTCAACACAAAGTGACAATTGACCTCAATTGGCTTCAATCAATGTTAATCGACGATATCTGACAAAGTTAGATGCAAACTCACTCAAATATATGAGAAATGTTGAAATTCGACTTCAAATTAGGAAGATAGACTTAGAAAATTTTCTTTCAACACAAAGTGACAATCGACCTCAATGGGCTTCAATGGATGTTAATCGACGATATCTGACAAAGTTAGATGCAAACTCACTCAAATATATGAGAAATGTTGAAATTCGACTTTAAATTAGGAAGATAGACTTAGAAAATTTTCACTCAACACAAAGTGACAATTGACCTCAATTGGCTTCAATCAATGTTAATCGACGATATCTGACAAAGTTAGATGCAAACTCACTCAAATATATGAGAAATTTTGAAATTCGACTTTAAATTAGGAAGATAGACTTAGAAAATTTTCACTCAACACAAAGTGACAATTGACCTCAATTGGCTTCAATCAATGTTAATCGACGATATCTGACAAAGTAAGATGCAAACTCACTCAAATATATGAGAAATGTTGAAATTCGACTCCAAATTAGAAAGATAGACTTAGAAAATTTTCACTCAACACAAAGTGACAATCGACCTCAATTGGCTTCAATCAATGTTAATCGACGATATCTGACAAAGTTAGATGCAAACTCACTCAAATATATGAGAAATGTTGAAATTCGACTTTAAATTAGGAAGATAGACTTAGAAAATTTTCACTCAACACAAAGTGACAATTGACCTCAATTGGCTTCAATCAATGTTAATCGACGATATCTGACAAAGTTAGATGCAAACTCACTCAAATATATGAGAAATGTTGAAATTCGACTCCAAATTAGAAAGATAGACTTAGAAAATTTTCACTCAACACAAAGTGACAATCGACCTCAATGGGCTAAAATGGATGTTAATCGACGATATCTGACAAAGTTAGATGCAAACTCACTCAAATATATGAGAAATGTTGAAATTCGACTTTAAATTAGGAAGATAGACTTAGAAAATTTTCACTCAACACAAAGTGACAATTGACCTCAATTGGCTTCAATCAATGTTAATCGACGATATCTGACAAAGTAAGATGCAAACTCACTCAAATATATGAGAAATGTTGAAATTCGACTTTAAATTAGGAAGATAGACTTAGAAAATTTTCACTCAACACAAAGTGACAATTGACCTCAATTGGCTTCAATCAATGTTAATCGACGATATCTGACAAAGTTAGATGCAAACTCACTCAAATATATGAGAAATGTTGAAATTCGACTCCAAATTAGAAAGATAGACTTAGAAAATTTTCACTCAACACAAAGTGACAATCGACCTCAATGGGCTTCAATCAATGTTAATCGACGATATCTGACAAAGTTAGATGCAAACTCACTCAAATATATGAGAAATGTTGAAATTCGACTCCAAATTAGAAAGATAGACTTAGAAAATTTTCACTCAACACAAAGTGACAATCGACCTCAATTGGCTTCAATGGATGTTAATCGACGATATCTGACAAAGTAAGATGCAAACTCACTCAAATATATGAGAAATGTTGAAATTCGACTCCAAATTAGAAAGATAGACTTAGAAAATTTTCACTCAACACAAAGTGACAATCGACCTCAATTGGCTTCAATCAATGTTAATCGACGATATCTGACAAAGTTAGATGCAAACTCACTCAAATATATGAGAAATGTTGAAATTCGACTTTAAATTAGGAAGATAGACTTAGAAAATTTTCACTCAACACAAAGTGACAATCGACCTCAATTGGCTTCAATCAATGTTAATCGACGATATCTGACAAAGTTAGATGCAAACTCACTCAAATATATGAGAAATGTTGAAATTCGACTTTAAATTAGGAAGATAGACTTAGAAAATTTTCACTCAACACAAAGTGACAATTGACCTCAATTGGCTTCAATCAATGTTAATCGACGATATCTGACAAAGTTAGATGCAAACTCACTCAAATATATGAGAAATGTTGAAATTCGACTCCAAATTAGAAAGATAGACTTAGAAAATTTTCACTCAACACAAAGTGACAATCGACCTCAATGGGCTAAAATGGATGTTAATCGACGATATCTGACAAAGTTAGATGCAAACTCACTCAAATATATGAGAAATGTTGAAATTCGACTTTAAATTAGGAAGATAGACTTAGAAAATTTTCACTCAACACAAAGTGACAATTGACCTCAATTGGCTTCAATCAATGTTAATCGACGATATCTGACAAAGTAAGATGCAAACTCACTCAAATATATGAGAAATGTTGAAATTCGACTCCAAATTAGAAAGATAGACTTAGAAAATTTTCTTTCAACACAAAGTGACAATCGACCTCAATTGGCTTCAATCAATGTTAATCGACGATATCTGACAAAGTTAGATGCAAACTCACTCAAATATATGAGAAATGTTGAAATTCGACTCCAAATTAGAAAGATAGACTTAGAAAATTTTCACTCAACACAAAGTGACAATTGACCTCAATTGGCTTCAATCAATGTTAATCGACGATATCTGACAAAGTTAGATGCAAACTCACTCAAATATATGAGAAATGTTGAAATTCGACTTTAAATTAGGAAGATAGACTTAGAAAATTTTCACTCAACACAAAGTGACAATTGACCTCAATTGGCTTCAATCAATGTTAATCGACGATATCTGACAAAGTAAGATGCAAACTCACTCAAATATATGAGAAATGTTGAAATTCGACTCCAAATTAGGAAGATAGACTTAGAAAATTTTCTTTCAACACAAAGTGACAATCGACCTCAATGGGCTTCAATGGATGTTAATCGACGATATCTGACAAAGTTAGATGCAAACTCACTCAAATATATGAGAAATGTTGAAATTCGACTTTAAATTAGGAAGATAGACTTAGAAAATTTTCACTCAACACAAAGTGACAATTGACCTCAATTGGCTTCAATCAATGTTAATCGACGATATCTGACAAAGTTAGATGCAAACTCACTCAAATATATGAGAAATGTTGAAATTTGACTCCAAATTAGAAAGATAGACTTAGAAAATTTTCACTCAACACAAAGTGACAATCGACCTCAATTGGCTTCAATGGATGTTAATCGACGATATCTGACAAAGTTAGATGCAAACTCACTCAAATATATGAGAAATGTTGAAATTCGACTTTAAATTAGGAAGATAGACTTAGAAAATTTTCACTCAACACAAAGTGACAATCGACCTCAATGGGCTTCAATCAATGTTAATCGACGATATCTGACAAAGTTAGATGCAAACTCACTCAAATATATGAGAAATGTTGAAATTCGACTTTAAATTAGGAAGATAGACTTAGAAAATTTTCACTCAACACAAAGTGACAATTGACCTCAATTGGCTTCAATCAATGTTAATCGACGATATCTGACAAAGTAAGATGCAAACTCACTCAAATGTATGAGAAATGTTGAAATTCGACTCCAAATTAGAAAGATAGACTTAGAAAATTTTCACTCAACACAAAGTGACAATCGACCTCAATTGGCTTCAATGGATGTTAATCGACGATATCTGACAAAGTTAGATGCAAACTCACTCAAATATATGAGAAATGTTGAAATTCGACTTTAAATTAGGAAGATAGACTTAGAAAATTTTCACTCAACACAAAGTGACAATTGACCTCAATTGGCTTCAATCAATGTTAATCGACGATATCTGACAAAGTAAGATGCAAACTCACTCAAATATATGAGAAATGTTGAAATTCGACTCCAAATTAGAAAGATAGACTTAGAAAATTTTCACTCAACACAAAGTGACAATCGACCTCAATTGGCTTCAATGGATGTTAATCGACGATATCTGACAAAGTTAGATGCAAACTCACTCAAATATATGAGAAATGTTGAAATTCGACTTTAAATTAGGAAGATAGACTTAGAAAATTTTCACTCAACACAAAGTGACAATTGACCTCAATTGGCTTCAATCAATGTTAATCGACGATATCTGACAAAGTTAGATGCAAACTCACTCAAATATATGAGAAATGTTGAAATTCGACTTTAAATTAGGAAGATAGACTTAGAAAATTTTCACTCAACACAAAGTGACAATTGACCTCAATTGGCTTCAATGGATGTTAATCGACGATATCTGACAAAGTTAGATGCAAACTCACTCAAATATATGAGAAATGTTGAAATTCGACTTTAAATTAGGAAGATAGACTTAGAAAATTTTCACTCAACACAAAGTGACAATTGACCTCAATTGGCTTCAATCAATGTTAATCGACGATATCTGACAAAGTTAGATGCAAACTCACTCAAATATATGAGAAATGTTGAAATTCGACTTTAAATTAGGAAGATAGACTTAGAAAATTTTCACTCAACACAAAGTGACAATTGACCTCAATTGGCTTCAATGGATGTTAATCGACGATATCTGACAAAGTTAGATGCAAACTCACTCAAATATATGAGAAATGTTGAAATTCGACTTTAAATTAGGAAGATAGACTTAGAAAATTTTCACTCAACACAAAGTGACAATTGACCTCAATTGGCTTCAATCAATGTTAATCGACGATATCTGACAAAGTTAGATGCAAACTCACTCAAATATATGAGAAATGTTGAAATTCGACTCCAAATTAGAAAGATAGACTTAGAAAATTTTCACTCAACACAAAGTGACAATCGACCTCAATTGGCTTCAATCAATGTTAATCGACGATATCTGACAAAGTTAGATGCAAACTCACTCAAATATATGAGAAATGTTGAAATTCGACTTTAAATTAGGAAGATAGACTTAGAAAATTTTCACTCAACACAAAGTGACAATTGACCTCAATGGGCTTCAATCAATGTTAATCGACGATATCTGACAAAGTTAGATGCAAACTCACTCAAATATATGAGAAATGTTGAAATTCGACTTTAAATTAGGAAGATAGACTTAGAAAATTTTCACTCAACACAAAGTGACAATCGACCTCAATTGGCTTCAATGGATGTTAATCGACGATATCTGACAAAGTTAGATGCAAACTCACTCAAATATATGAGAAATGTTGAAATTCGACTTTAAATTAGGAAGATAGACTTAGAAAATTTTCACTCAACACAAAGTGACAATTGACCTCAATTGGCTTCAATCAATGTTAATCGACGATATCTGACAAAGTTAGATGCAAACTCACTCAAATATATGAGAAATGTTGAAATTCGACTTTAAATTAGGAAGATAGACTTAGAAAATTTTCACTCAACACAAAGTGACAATTGACCTCAATTGGCTTCAATGGATGTTAATCGACGATATCTGACAAAGTTAGATGCAAACTCACTCAAATATATGAGAAATGTTGAAATTCGACTTTAAATTAGGAAGATAGACTTAGAAAATTTTCACTCAACACAAAGTGACAATTGACCTCAATTGGCTTCAATCAATGTTAATCGACGATATCTGACAAAGTTAGATGCAAACTCACTCAAATATATGAGAAATGTTGAAATTCGACTTTAAATTAGGAAGATAGACTTAGAAAATTTTCACTCAACACAAAGTGACAATTGACCTCAATTGGCTTCAATGGATGTTAATCGACGATATCTGACAAAGTTAGATGCAAACTCACTCAAATATATGAGAAATGTTGAAATTCGACTTTAAATTAGGAAGATAGACTTAGAAAATTTTCACTCAACACAAAGTGACAATTGACCTCAATTGGCTTCAATCAATGTTAATCGACGATATCTGACAAAGTTAGATGCAAACTCACTCAAATATATGAGAAATGTTGAAATTCGACTCCAAATTAGAAAGATAGACTTAGAAAATTTTCACTCAACACAAAGTGACAATCGACCTCAATTGGCTTCAATGGATGTTAATCGACGATATCTGACAAAGTTAGATGCAAACTCACTCAAATATATGAGAAATGTTGAAATTCGACTTTAAATTAGGAAGATAGACTTAGAAAATTTTCACTCAACACAAAGTGACAATCGACCTCAATGGGCTTCAATCAATGTTAATCGACGATATCTGACAAAGTTAGATGCAAACTCACTCAAATATATGAGAAATGTTGAAATTCGACTTTAAATTAGGAAGATAGACTTAGAAAATTTTCACTCAACACAAAGTGACAATTGACCTCAATGGGCTTCAATCAATGTTAATCGACGATATCTGACAAAGTTAGATGCAAACTCACTCAAATATATGAGAAATGTTGAAATTCGACTTTAAATTAGGAAGATAGACTTAGAAAATTTTCACTCAACACAAAGTGACAATTGACCTCAATTGGCTTCAATCAATGTTAATCGACGATATCTGACAAAGTAAGATGCAAACTCACTCAAATGTATGAGAAATGTTGAAATTCGACTCCAAATTAGAAAGATAGACTTAGAAAATTTTCACTCAACACAAAGTGACAATCGACCTCAATTGGCTTCAATGGATGTTAATCGACGATATCTGACAAAGTTAGATGCAAACTCACTCAAATATATGAGAAATGTTGAAATTCGACTTTAAATTAGGAAGATAGACTTAGAAAATTTTCACTCAACACAAAGTGACAATCGACCTCAATTGGCTTCAATGGATGTTAATCGACGATATCTGACAAAGTAAGATGCAAACTCACTCAAATATATGAGAAATGTTGAAATTCGACTCCAAATTAGAAAGATAGACTTAGAAAATTTTCACTCAACACAAAGTGACAATTGACCTCAATTGGCTTCAATCAATGTTAATCGACGATATCTGACAAAGTTAGATGCAAACTCACTCAAATATATGAGAAATGTTGAAATTCGACTTTAAATTAGGAAGATAGACTTAGAAAATTTTCACTCAACACAAAGTGACAATTGACCTCAATTGGCTTCAATGGATGTTAATCGACGATATCTGACAAAGTTAGATGCAAACTCACTCAAATATATGAGAAATGTTGAAATTCGACTTTAAATTAGGAAGATAGACTTAGAAAATTTTCACTCAACACAAAGTGACAATTGACCTCAATTGGCTTCAATCAATGTTAATCGACGATATCTGACAAAGTTAGATGCAAACTCACTCAAATATATGAGAAATGTTGAAATTCGACTTTAAATTAGGAAGATAGACTTAGAAAATTTTCACTCAACACAAAGTGACAATTGACCTCAATTGGCTTCAATGGATGTTAATCGACGATATCTGACAAAGTTAGATGCAAACTCACTCAAATATATGAGAAATGTTGAAATTCGACTTTAAATTAGGAAGATAGACTTAGAAAATTTTCACTCAACACAAAGTGACAATTGACCTCAATTGGCTTCAATCAATGTTAATCGACGATATCTGACAAAGTTAGATGCAAACTCACTCAAATATATGAGAAATGTTGAAATTCGACTCCAAATTAGAAAGATAGACTTAGAAAATTTTCACTCAACACAAAGTGACAATCGACCTCAATTGGCTTCAATGGATGTTAATCGACGATATCTGACAAAGTTAGATGCAAACTCACTCAAATATATGAGAAATGTTGAAATTCGACTTTAAATTAGGAAGATAGACTTAGAAAATTTTCACTCAACACAAAGTGACAATCGACCTCAATTGGCTTCAATGGATGTTAATCGACGATATCTGACAAAGTTAGATGCAAACTCACTCAAATATATGAGAAATGTTGAAATTCGACTTTAAATTAGGAAGATAGACTTAGAAAATTTTCACTCAACACAAAGTGACAATTGACCTCAATTGGCTTCAATCAATGTTAATCGACGATATCTGACAAAGTTAGATGCAAACTCACTCAAATATATGAGAAATGTTGAAATTCGACTTTAAATTAGGAAGATAGACTTAGAAAATTTTCACTCAACACAAAGTGACAATTGACCTCAATTGGCTTCAATGGATGTTAATCGACGATATCTGACAAAGTTAGATGCAAACTCACTCAAATATATGAGAAATGTTGAAATTCGACTTTAAATTAGGAAGATAGACTTAGAAAATTTTCACTCAACACAAAGTGACAATTGACCTCAATTGGCTTCAATCAATGTTAATCGACGATATCTGACAAAGTTAGATGCAAACTCACTCAAATATATGAGAAATGTTGAAATTCGACTCCAAATTAGAAAGATAGACTTAGAAAATTTTCACTCAACACAAAGTGACAATCGACCTCAATTGGCTTCAATCAATGTTAATCGACGATATCTGACAAAGTTAGATGCAAACTCACTCAAATATATGAGAAATGTTGAAATTCGACTTTAAATTAGGAAGATAGACTTAGAAAATTTTCACTCAACACAAAGTGACAATCGACCTCAATTGGCTTCAATCAATGTTAATCGACGATATCTGACAAAGTTAGATGCAAACTCACTCAAATATATGAGAAATGTTGAAATTCGACTTTAAATTAGGAAGATAGACTTAGAAAATTTTCACTCAACACAAAGTGACAATTGACCTCAATTGGCTTCAATCAATGTTAATCGACGATATCTGACAAAGTTAGATGCAAACTCACTCAAATATATGAGAAATGTTGAAATTCGACTCCAAATTAGAAAGATAGACTTAGAAAATTTTCACTCAACACAAAGTGACAATCGACCTCAATGGGCTAAAATGGATGTTAATCGACGATATCTGACAAAGTTAGATGCAAACTCACTCAAATATATGAGAAATGTTGAAATTCGACTTTAAATTAGGAAGATAGACTTAGAAAATTTTCACTCAACACAAAGTGACAATTGACCTCAATTGGCTTCAATCAATGTTAATCGACGATATCTGACAAAGTAAGATGCAAACTCACTCAAATATATGAGAAATGTTGAAATTCGACTCCAAATTAGAAAGATAGACTTAGAAAATTTTCTTTCAACACAAAGTGACAATCGACCTCAATTGGCTTCAATCAATGTTAATCGACGATATCTGACAAAGTTAGATGCAAACTCACTCAAATATATGAGAAATGTTGAAATTCGACTCCAAATTAGAAAGATAGACTTAGAAAATTTTCACTCAACACAAAGTGACAATCGACCTCAATTGGCTTCAATGGATGTTAATCGACGATATCTGACAAAGTTAGATGCAAACTCACTCAAATATATGAGAAATGTTGAAATTCGACTTTAAATTAGGAAGATAGACTTAGAAAATTTTCACTCAACACAAAGTGACAATTGACCTCAATTGGCTTCAATCAATGTTAATCGACGATATCTGACAAAGTTAGATGCAAACTCACTCAAATATATGAGAAATGTTGAAATTCGACTCCAAATTAGAAAGATAGACTTAGAAAATTTTCACTCAACACAAAGTGACAATCGACCTCAATGGGCTAAAATGGATGTTAATCGACGATATCTGACAAAGTTAGATGCAAACTCACTCAAATATATGAGAAATGTTGAAATTCGACTTTAAATTAGGAAGATAGACTTAGAAAATTTTCACTCAACACAAAGTGACAATTGACCTCAATTGGCTTCAATCAATGTTAATCGACGATATCTGACAAAGTAAGATGCAAACTCACTCAAATATATGAGAAATGTTGAAATTCGACTCCAAATTAGAAAGATAGACTTAGAAAATTTTCTTTCAACACAAAGTGACAATCGACCTCAATTGGCTTCAATCAATGTTAATCGACGATATCTGACAAAGTTAGATGCAAACTCACTCAAATATATGAGAAATGTTGAAATTCGACTCCAAATTAGAAAGATAGACTTAGAAAATTTTCACTCAACACAAAGTGACAATTGACCTCAATTGGCTTCAATCAATGTTAATCGACGATATCTGACAAAGTTAGATGCAAACTCACTCAAATATATGAGAAATGTTGAAATTCGACTTTAAATTAGGAAGATAGACTTAGAAAATTTTCACTCAACACAAAGTGACAATTGACCTCAATTGGCTTCAATCAATGTTAATCGACGATATCTGACAAAGTAAGATGCAAACTCACTCAAATATATGAGAAATGTTGAAATTCGACTCCAAATTAGGAAGATAGACTTAGAAAATTTTCTTTCAACACAAAGTGACAATCGACCTCAATGGGCTTCAATGGATGTTAATCGACGATATCTGACAAAGTTAGATGCAAACTCACTCAAATATATGAGAAATGTTGAAATTCGACTTTAAATTAGGAAGATAGACTTAGAAAATTTTCACTCAACACAAAGTGACAATTGACCTCAATTGGCTTCAATCAATGTTAATCGACGATATCTGACAAAGTTAGATGCAAACTCACTCAAATATATGAGAAATGTTGAAATTTGACTCCAAATTAGAAAGATAGACTTAGAAAATTTTCACTCAACACAAAGTGACAATCGACCTCAATTGGCTTCAATGGATGTTAATCGACGATATCTGACAAAGTTAGATGCAAACTCACTCAAATATATGAGAAATGTTGAAATTCGACTTTAAATTAGGAAGATAGACTTAGAAAATTTTCACTCAACACAAAGTGACAATCGACCTCAATGGGCTTCAATCAATGTTAATCGACGATATCTGACAAAGTTAGATGCAAACTCACTCAAATATATGAGAAATGTTGAAATTCGACTTTAAATTAGGAAGATAGACTTAGAAAATTTTCACTCAACACAAAGTGACAATTGACCTCAATTGGCTTCAATCAATGTTAATCGACGATATCTGACAAAGTAAGATGCAAACTCACTCAAATGTATGAGAAATGTTGAAATTCGACTCCAAATTAGAAAGATAGACTTAGAAAATTTTCACTCAACACAAAGTGACAATCGACCTCAATTGGCTTCAATGGATGTTAATCGACGATATCTGACAAAGTTAGATGCAAACTCACTCAAATATATGAGAAATGTTGAAATTCGACTTTAAATTAGGAAGATAGACTTAGAAAATTTTCACTCAACACAAAGTGACAATTGACCTCAATTGGCTTCAATCAATGTTAATCGACGATATCTGACAAAGTAAGATGCAAACTCACTCAAATATATGAGAAATGTTGAAATTCGACTCCAAATTAGAAAGATAGACTTAGAAAATTTTCACTCAACACAAAGTGACAATCGACCTCAATTGGCTTCAATGGATGTTAATCGACGATATCTGACAAAGTTAGATGCAAACTCACTCAAATATATGAGAAATGTTGAAATTCGACTTTAAATTAGGAAGATAGACTTAGAAAATTTTCACTCAACACAAAGTGACAATTGACCTCAATTGGCTTCAATCAATGTTAATCGACGATATCTGACAAAGTTAGATGCAAACTCACTCAAATATATGAGAAATGTTGAAATTCGACTTTAAATTAGGAAGATAGACTTAGAAAATTTTCACTCAACACAAAGTGACAATTGACCTCAATTGGCTTCAATGGATGTTAATCGACGATATCTGACAAAGTTAGATGCAAACTCACTCAAATATATGAGAAATGTTGAAATTCGACTTTAAATTAGGAAGATAGACTTAGAAAATTTTCACTCAACACAAAGTGACAATTGACCTCAATTGGCTTCAATCAATGTTAATCGACGATATCTGACAAAGTTAGATGCAAACTCACTCAAATATATGAGAAATGTTGAAATTCGACTTTAAATTAGGAAGATAGACTTAGAAAATTTTCACTCAACACAAAGTGACAATTGACCTCAATTGGCTTCAATGGATGTTAATCGACGATATCTGACAAAGTTAGATGCAAACTCACTCAAATATATGAGAAATGTTGAAATTCGACTTTAAATTAGGAAGATAGACTTAGAAAATTTTCACTCAACACAAAGTGACAATTGACCTCAATTGGCTTCAATCAATGTTAATCGACGATATCTGACAAAGTTAGATGCAAACTCACTCAAATATATGAGAAATGTTGAAATTCGACTCCAAATTAGAAAGATAGACTTAGAAAATTTTCACTCAACACAAAGTGACAATCGACCTCAATTGGCTTCAATGGATGTTAATCGACGATATCTGACAAAGTTAGATGCAAACTCACTCAAATATATGAGAAATGTTGAAATTCGACTTTAAATTAGGAAGATAGACTTAGAAAATTTTCACTCAACACAAAGTGACAATCGACCTCAATGGGCTTCAATCAATGTTAATCGACGATATCTGACAAAGTTAGATGCAAACTCACTCAAATATATGAGAAATGTTGAAATTCGACTTTAAATTAGGAAGATAGACTTAGAAAATTTTCACTCAACACAAAGTGACAATTGACCTCAATGGGCTTCAATCAATGTTAATCGACGATATCTGACAAAGTTAGATGCAAACTCACTCAAATATATGAGAAATGTTGAAATTCGACTTTAAATTAGGAAGATAGACTTAGAAAATTTTCACTCAACACAAAGTGACAATTGACCTCAATTGGCTTCAATCAATGTTAATCGACGATATCTGACAAAGTAAGATGCAAACTCACTCAAATGTATGAGAAATGTTGAAATTCGACTCCAAATTAGAAAGATAGACTTAGAAAATTTTCACTCAACACAAAGTGACAATCGACCTCAATTGGCTTCAATGGATGTTAATCGACGATATCTGACAAAGTTAGATGCAAACTCACTCAAATATATGAGAAATGTTGAAATTCGACTTTAAATTAGGAAGATAGACTTAGAAAATTTTCACTCAACACAAAGTGACAATCGACCTCAATTGGCTTCAATGGATGTTAATCGACGATATCTGACAAAGTAAGATGCAAACTCACTCAAATATATGAGAAATGTTGAAATTCGACTCCAAATTAGAAAGATAGACTTAGAAAATTTTCACTCAACACAAAGTGACAATTGACCTCAATTGGCTTCAATCAATGTTAATCGACGATATCTGACAAAGTTAGATGCAAACTCACTCAAATATATGAGAAATGTTGAAATTCGACTTTAAATTAGGAAGATAGACTTAGAAAATTTTCACTCAACACAAAGTGACAATTGACCTCAATTGGCTTCAATGGATGTTAATCGACGATATCTGACAAAGTTAGATGCAAACTCACTCAAATATATGAGAAATGTTGAAATTCGACTTTAAATTAGGAAGATAGACTTAGAAAATTTTCACTCAACACAAAGTGACAATTGACCTCAATTGGCTTCAATCAATGTTAATCGACGATATCTGACAAAGTTAGATGCAAACTCACTCAAATATATGAGAAATGTTGAAATTCGACTTTAAATTAGGAAGATAGACTTAGAAAATTTTCACTCAACACAAAGTGACAATTGACCTCAATTGGCTTCAATGGATGTTAATCGACGATATCTGACAAAGTTAGATGCAAACTCACTCAAATATATGAGAAATGTTGAAATTCGACTTTAAATTAGGAAGATAGACTTAGAAAATTTTCACTCAACACAAAGTGACAATTGACCTCAATTGGCTTCAATCAATGTTAATCGACGATATCTGACAAAGTTAGATGCAAACTCACTCAAATATATGAGAAATGTTGAAATTCGACTCCAAATTAGAAAGATAGACTTAGAAAATTTTCACTCAACACAAAGTGACAATCGACCTCAATTGGCTTCAATGGATGTTAATCGACGATATCTGACGAAGTTAGATGCAAACTCACTCAAATATATGAGAAATGTTGAAATTCGACTTTAAATTAGGAAGATAGACTTAGAAAATTTTCACTCAACACAAAGTGACAATCGACCTCAATGGGCTTCAATCAATGTTAATCGACGATATCTGACAAAGTTAGATGCAAACTCACTCAAATATATGAGAAATGTTGAAATTCGACTTTAAATTAGGAAGATAGACTTAGAAAATTTTCACTCAACACAAAGTGACAATCGACCTCAATGGGCTTCAATCAATGTTAATCGACGATATCTGACAAAGTTAGATGCAAACTCACTCAAATATATGAGAAATGTTGAAATTCGACTTTAAATTAGGAAGATAGACTTAGAAAATTTTCACTCAACACAAAGTGACAATTGACCTCAATTGGCTTCAATCAATGTTAATCGACGATATCTGACAAAGTAAGATGCAAACTCACTCAAATGTATGAGAAATGTTGAAATTCGACTCCAAATTAGAAAGATAGACTTAGAAAATTTTCACTCAACACAAAGTGACAATCGACCTCAATTGGCTTCAATGGATGTTAATCGACGATATCTGACAAAGTTAGATGCAAACTCACTCAAATATATGAGAAATGTTGAAATTCGACTTTAAATTAGGAAGATAGACTTAGAAAATTTTCACTCAACACAAAGTGACAATTGACCTCAATTGGCTTCAATCAATGTTAATCGACGATATCTGACAAAGTAAGATGCAAACTCACTCAAATATATGAGAAATGTTGAAATTCGACTCCAAATTAGAAAGATAGACTTAGAAAATTTTCACTCAACACAAAGTGACAATCGACCTCAATTGGCTTCAATGGATGTTAATCGACGATATCTGACAAAGTTAGATGCAAACTCACTCAAATATATGAGAAATGTTGAAATTCGACTTTAAATTAGGAAGATAGACTTAGAAAATTTTCACTCAACACAAAGTGACAATTGACCTCAATTGGCTTCAATCAATGTTAATCGACGATATCTGACAAAGTTAGATGCAAACTCACTCAAATATATGAGAAATGTTGAAATTCGACTTTAAATTAGGAAGATAGACTTAGAAAATTTTCACTCAACACAAAGTGACAATTGACCTCAATTGGCTTCAATGGATGTTAATCGACGATATCTGACAAAGTTAGATGCAAACTCACTCAAATATATGAGAAATGTTGAAATTCGACTTTAAATTAGGAAGATAGACTTAGAAAATTTTCACTCAACACAAAGTGACAATTGACCTCAATTGGCTTCAATCAATGTTAATCGACGATATCTGACAAAGTTAGATGCAAACTCACTCAAATATATGAGAAATGTTGAAATTCGACTTCAAATTAGGAAGATAGACTTAGAAAATTTTCTTTCAACACAAAGTGACAATCGACCTCAATGGGCTTCAATGGATGTTAATCGACGATATCTGACAAAGTTAGATGCAAACTCACTCAAATATATGAGAAATGTTGAAATTCGACTTTAAATTAGGAAGATAGACTTAGAAAATTTTCACTCAACACAAAGTGACAATTGACCTCAATTGGCTTCAATCAATGTTAATCGACGATATCTGACAAAGTTAGATGCAAACTCACTCAAATATATGAGAAATGTTGAAATTCGACTCCAAATTAGAAAGATAGACTTAGAAAATTTTCACTCAACACAAAGTGACAATCGACCTCAATGGGCTAAAATGGATGTTAATCGACGATATCTGACAAAGTTAGATGCAAACTCACTCAAATATATGAGAAATGTTGAAATTCGACTTTAAATTAGGAAGATAGACTTAGAAAATTTTCACTCAACACAAAGTGACAATCGACCTCAATGGGCTTCAATCAATGTTAATCGACGATATCTGACAAAGTTAGATGCAAACTCACTCAAATATATGAGAAATGTTGAAATTCGACTCCAAATTAGAAAGATAGACTTAGAAAATTTTCACTCAACACAAAGTGACAATCGACCTCAATTGGCTTCAATGGATGTTAATCGACGATATCTGACAAAGTTAGATGCAAACTCACTCAAATATATGAGAAATGTTGAAATTCGACTTTAAATTAGGAAGATAGACTTAGAAAATTTTCACTCAACACAAAGTGACAATTGACCTCAATTGGCTTCAATCAATGTTAATCGACGATATCTGACAAAGTAAGATGCAAACTCACTCAAATGTATGAGAAATGTTGAAATTCGACTCCAAATTAGAAAGATAGACTTAGAAAATTTTCACTCAACACAAAGTGACAATCGACCTCAATTGGCTTCAATGGATGTTAATCGACGATATCTGACAAAGTTAGATGCAAACTCACTCAAATATATGAGAAATGTTGAAATTCGACTTTAAATTAGGAAGATAGACTTAGAAAATTTTCACTCAACACAAAGTGACAATTGACCTCAATTGGCTTCAATCAATGTTAATCGACGATATCTGACAAAGTAAGATGCAAACTCACTCAAATATATGAGAAATGTTGAAATTCGACTCCAAATTAGAAAGATGGACTTAGAAAATTTTCACTCAACACAAAGTGACAATCGACCTCAATTGGCTTCAATGGATGTTAATCGACGATATCTGACAAAGTTAGATGCAAACTCACTCAAATATATGAGAAATGTTGAAATTCGACTTTAAATTAGGAAGATAGACTTAGAAAATTTTCACTCAACACAAAGTGACAATTGACCTCAATTGGCTTCAATCAATGTTAATCGACGATATCTGACAAAGTTAGATGCAAACTCACTCAAATATATGAGAAATGTTGAAATTCGACTTTAAATTAGGAAGATAGACTTAGAAAATTTTCACTCAACACAAAGTGACAATTGACCTCAATTGGCTTCAATGGATGTTAATCGACGATATCTGACAAAGTTAGATGCAAACTCACTCAAATATATGAGAAATGTTGAAATTCGACTTTAAATTAGGAAGATAGACTTAGAAAATTTTCACTCAACACAAAGTGACAATTGACCTCAATTGGCTTCAATCAATGTTAATCGACGATATCTGACAAAGTTAGATGCAAACTCACTCAAATATATGAGAAATGTTGAAATTCGACTTTAAATTAGGAAGATAGACTTAGAAAATTTTCACTCAACACAAAGTGACAATTGACCTCAATTGGCTTCAATCAATGTTAATCGACGATATCTGACAAAGTAAGATGCAAACTCACTCAAATATATGAGAAATGTTGAAATTCGACTCCAAATTAGAAAGATAGACTTAGAAAATTTTCACTCAACACAAAGTGACAATCGACCTCAATTGGCTTCAATCAATGTTAATCGACGATATCTGACAAAGTTAGATGCAAACTCACTCAAATATATGAGAAATGTTGAAATTCGACTTTAAATTAGGAAGATAGACTTAGAAAATTTTCACTCAACACAAAGTGACAATTGACCTCAATTGGCTTCAATCAATGTTAATCGACGATATCTGACAAAGTTAGATGCAAACTCACTCAAATATATGAGAAATGTTGAAATTCGACTCCAAATTAGAAAGATAGACTTAGAAAATTTTCACTCAACACAAAGTGACAATCGACCTCAATGGGCTAAAATGGATGTTAATCGACGATATCTGACAAAGTTAGATGCAAACTCACTCAAATATATGAGAAATGTTGAAATTCGACTCCAAATTAGAAAGATAGACTTAGAAAATTTTCACTCAACACAAAGTGACAATCGACCTCAATGGGCTAAAATGGATGTTAATCGACGATATCTGACAAAGTTAGATGCAAACTCACTCAAATATATGAGAAATGTTGAAATTCGACTTTAAATTAGGAAGATAGACTTAGAAAATTTTCACTCAACACAAAGTGACAATCGACCTCAATGGGCTTCAATCAATGTTAATCGACGATATCTGACAAAGTTAGATGCAAACTCACTCAAATATATGAGAAATGTTGAAATTCGACTCCAAATTAGAAAGATAGACTTAGAAAATTTTCACTCAACACAAAGTGACAATCGACCTCAATTGGCTTCAATGGATGTTAATCGACGATATCTGACAAAGTTAGATGCAAACTCACTCAAATATATGAGAAATGTTGAAATTCGACTTTAAATTAGGAAGATAGACTTAGAAAATTTTCACTCAACACAAAGTGACAATTGACCTCAATTGGCTTCAATCAATGTTAATCGACGATATCTGACAAAGTAAGATGCAAACTCACTCAAATATATGAGAAATGTTGAAATTCGACTCCAAATTAGAAAGATAGACTTAGAAAATTTTCACTCAACACAAAGTGACAATCGACCTCAATTGGCTTCAATCAATGTTAATCGACGATATCTGACAAAGTTAGATGCAAACTCACTCAAATATATGAGAAATGTTGAAATTCGACTTTAAATTAGGAAGATAGACTTAGAAAATTTTCACTCAACACAAAGTGACAATTGACCTCAATTGGCTTCAATCAATGTTAATCGACGATATCTGACAAAGTAAGATGCAAACTCACTCAAATATATGAGAAATGTTGAAATTCGACTTTAAATTAGGAAGATAGACTTAGAAAATTTTCACTCAACACAAAGTGACAATTGACCTCAATTGGCTTCAATCAATGTTAATCGACGATATCTGACAAAGTTAGATGCAAACTCACTCAAATATATGAGAAATGTTGAAATTCGACTCCAAATTAGAAAGATAGACTTAGAAAATTTTCACTCAACACAAAGTGACAATCGACCTCAATGGGCTAAAATGGATGTTAATCGACGATATCTGACAAAGTTAGATGCAAACTCACTCAAATATATGAGAAATGTTGAAATTCGACTCCAAATTAGAAAGATAGACTTAGAAAATTTTCACTCAACACAAAGTGACAATCGACCTCAATGGGCTTCAATCAATGTTAATCGACGATATCTGACAAAGTTAGATGCAAACTCACTCAAATATATGAGAAATGTTGAAATTCGACTCCAAATTAGAAAGATAGACTTAGAAAATTTTCACTCAACACAAAGTGACAATCGACCTCAATGGGCTTCAATCAATGTTAATCGACGATATCTGACAAAGTTAGATGCAAACTCACTCAAATATATGAGAAATGTTGAAATTCGACTCCAAATTAGAAAGATAGACTTAGAAAATTTTCACTCAACACAAAGTGACAATCGACCTCAATTGGCTTCAATGGATGTTAATCGACGATATCTGACAAAGTAAGATGCAAACTCACTCAAATATATGAGAAATGTTGAAATTCGACTCCAAATTAGAAAGATAGACTTAGAAAATTTTCACTCAACACAAAGTGACAATCGACCTCAATTGGCTTCAATCAATGTTAATCGACGATATCTGACAAAGTTAGATGCAAACTCACTCAAATATATGAGAAATGTTGAAATTCGACTTTAAATTAGGAAGATAGACTTAGAAAATTTTCACTCAACACAAAGTGACAATCGACCTCAATTGGCTTCAATCAATGTTAATCGACGATATCTGACAAAGTTAGATGCAAACTCACTCAAATATATGAGAAATGTTGAAATTCGACTTTAAATTAGGAAGATAGACTTAGAAAATTTTCACTCAACACAAAGTGACAATTGACCTCAATTGGCTTCAATCAATGTTAATCGACGATATCTGACAAAGTTAGATGCAAACTCACTCAAATATATGAGAAATGTTGAAATTCGACTCCAAATTAGAAAGATAGACTTAGAAAATTTTCACTCAACACAAAGTGACAATCGACCTCAATGGGCTAAAATGGATGTTAATCGACGATATCTGACAAAGTTAGATGCAAACTCACTCAAATATATGAGAAATGTTGAAATTCGACTTTAAATTAGGAAGATAGACTTAGAAAATTTTCACTCAACACAAAGTGACAATTGACCTCAATTGGCTTCAATCAATGTTAATCGACGATATCTGACAAAGTAAGATGCAAACTCACTCAAATATATGAGAAATGTTGAAATTCGACTCCAAATTAGAAAGATAGACTTAGAAAATTTTCACTCAACACAAAGTGACAATCGACCTCAATTGGCTTCAATGGATGTTAATCGACGATATCTGACAAAGTTAGATGCAAACTCACTCAAATATATGAGAAATGTTGAAATTCGACTCCAAATTAGAAAGATAGACTTAGAAAATTTTCACTCAACACAAAGTGACAATTGACCTCAATTGGCTTCAATCAATGTTAATCGACGATATCTGACAAAGTTAGATGCAAACTCACTCAAATATATGAGAAATGTTGAAATTCGACTTTCAATTAGGAAGATAGACTTAGAAAATTTTCACTCAACACAAAGTGACAATTGACCTCAATTGGCTTCAATCAATGTTAATCGACGATATCTGACAAAGTAAGATGCAAACTCACTCAAATGTATGAGAAATGTTGAAATTCGACTCCAAATTAGAAAGATAGACTTAGAAAATTTTCACTCAACACAAAGTGACAATCGACCTCAATTGGCTTCAATGGATGTTAATCGACGATATCTGACAAAGTTAGATGCAAACTCACTCAAATATATGAGAAATGTTGAAATTCGACTTTAAATTAGGAAGATAGACTTAGAAAATTTTCACTCAACACAAAGTGACAATTGACCTCAATTGGCTTCAATCAATGTTAATCGACGATATCTGACAAAGTAAGATGCAAACTCACTCAAATATATGAGAAATGTTGAAATTCGACTCCAAATTAGAAAGATAGACTTAGAAAATTTTCACTCAACACAAAGTGACAATCGACCTCAATTGGCTTCAATGGATGTTAATCGACGATATCTGACAAAGTTAGATGCAAACTCACTCAAATATATGAGAAATGTTGAAATTCGACTTTAAATTAGGAAGATAGACTTAGAAAATTTTCACTCAACACAAAGTGACAATTGACCTCAATTGGCTTCAATGGATGTTAATCGACGATATCTGACAAAGTTAGATGCAAACTCACTCAAATATATGAGAAATGTTGAAATTCGACTTTAAATTAGGAAGATAGACTTAGAAAATTTTCACTCAACACAAAGTGACAATTGACCTCAATTGGCTTCAATCAATGTTAATCGACGATATCTGACAAAGTTAGATGCAAACTCACTCAAATATATGAGAAATGTTGAAATTCGACTTCAAATTAGGAAGATAGACTTAGAAAATTTTCTTTCAACACAAAGTGACAATCGACCTCAATGGGCTTCAATGGATGTTAATCGACGATATCTGACAAAGTTAGATGCAAACTCACTCAAATATATGAGAAATGTTGAAATTCGACTTTAAATTAGGAAGATAGACTTAGAAAATTTTCACTCAACACAAAGTGACAATTGACCTCAATTGGCTTCAATCAATGTTAATCGACGATATCTGACAAAGTTAGATGCAAACTCACTCAAATATATGAGAAATGTTGAAATTCGACTCCAAATTAGAAAGATAGACTTAGAAAATTTTCACTCAACACAAAGTGACAATCGACCTCAATGGGCTAAAATGGATGTTAATCGACGATATCTGACAAAGTTAGATGCAAACTCACTCAAATATATGAGAAATGTTGAAATTCGACTTTAAATTAGGAAGATAGACTTAGAAAATTTTCACTCAACACAAAGTGACAATCGACCTCAATGGGCTTCAATCAATGTTAATCGACGATATCTGACAAAGTTAGATGCAAACTCACTCAAATATATGAGAAATGTTGAAATTCGACTCCAAATTAGAAAGATAGACTTAGAAAATTTTCACTCAACACAAAGTGACAATCGACCTCAATTGGCTTCAATGGATGTTAATCGACGATATCTGACAAAGTTAGATGCAAACTCACTCAAATATATGAGAAATGTTGAAATTCGACTTTAAATTAGGAAGATAGACTTAGAAAATTTTCACTCAACACAAAGTGACAATTGACCTCAATTGGCTTCAATCAATGTTAATCGACGATATCTGACAAAGTAAGATGCAAACTCACTCAAATGTATGAGAAATGTTGAAATTCGACTCCAAATTAGAAAGATAGACTTAGAAAATTTTCACTCAACACAAAGTGACAATCGACCTCAATTGGCTTCAATGGATGTTAATCGACGATATCTGACAAAGTTAGATGCAAACTCACTCAAATATATGAGAAATGTTGAAATTCGACTTTAAATTAGGAAGATAGACTTAGAAAATTTTCACTCAACACAAAGTGACAATTGACCTCAATTGGCTTCAATCAATGTTAATCGACGATATCTGACAAAGTAAGATGCAAACTCACTCAAATATATGAGAAATGTTGAAATTCGACTCCAAATTAGAAAGATGGACTTAGAAAATTTTCACTCAACACAAAGTGACAATCGACCTCAATTGGCTTCAATGGATGTTAATCGACGATATCTGACAAAGTTAGATGCAAACTCACTCAAATATATGAGAAATGTTGAAATTCGACTTTAAATTAGGAAGATAGACTTAGAAAATTTTCACTCAACACAAAGTGACAATTGACCTCAATTGGCTTCAATCAATGTTAATCGACGATATCTGACAAAGTTAGATGCAAACTCACTCAAATATATGAGAAATGTTGAAATTCGACTTTAAATTAGGAAGATAGACTTAGAAAATTTTCACTCAACACAAAGTGACAATTGACCTCAATTGGCTTCAATGGATGTTAATCGACGATATCTGACAAAGTTAGATGCAAACTCACTCAAATATATGAGAAATGTTGAAATTCGACTTTAAATTAGGAAGATAGACTTAGAAAATTTTCACTCAACACAAAGTGACAATTGACCTCAATTGGCTTCAATCAATGTTAATCGACGATATCTGACAAAGTTAGATGCAAACTCACTCAAATATATGAGAAATGTTGAAATTCGACTTTAAATTAGGAAGATAGACTTAGAAAATTTTCACTCAACACAAAGTGACAATTGACCTCAATTGGCTTCAATCAATGTTAATCGACGATATCTGACAAAGTAAGATGCAAACTCACTCAAATATATGAGAAATGTTGAAATTCGACTCCAAATTAGAAAGATAGACTTAGAAAATTTTCACTCAACACAAAGTGACAATCGACCTCAATTGGCTTCAATCAATGTTAATCGACGATATCT